>NC_143575.1:36678072-36835181 GCF_048544385.1 Mastigoproctus giganteus
CAGTTCCTCTGAGTCGTGAGTTCATCTCCTTACAGTTTGTCATGTTTGTTTATTAGTCCAGAAGGCAATCCTGATTAAATTGATTGTCTTCTGTGAGCCAGATGCAAGGGTGGTACAGACTCAAAAAAAACTTTGTGCATTTCTAGATGAAATTAAATCGGTGAAGAAATGAATAGATGCCCAAGATACAAATAAAATTGAGGATTTTTAGGGATTCAAGTTTCTGTAGATTTGTCAGATGATTCATTCTTGATTTGGCCTCAGTGGAAAATGATAAAGTGTGGAGTTCTGGTTTGAAAGGACAGTTTTGTTGGGCTATTTCCAGGAAAGTAGGAAACATTTTCCTGACAATAGGAATTTTTCCTGCATTCCTGTTATCTACTAGTACCAGATATGGATTAAAGTGATACTTTTACATATCCTAAGAGTTCTTGTGTTTCCTCAAGACCTTGCTGATATTATTATTAGCTGTATGGTGCAAGGAAGCCTGAAGCTTATGCTGCACCAGCCAAAACAAAATTCCCGAGATACCCTGAGAGAGAGAGAGAGAGAGAGAGAGAGAGAGAGAGAGAGAGAGAGAGAGAGAGAGAGAGAGAGAGAGAGAGAGAGAGAGCATGCTCAGGACCCTGGGTGTGCCAAGCCCATACTCACCAGATGTGAGCCCCTGGGATTAATATATATTCAAAAGATATATCAGAGGACAAGAGTTTTAAATGAATGGAGAGCTAACGTTCAGAGGATGTGTTAGGATGGTAAAGAACACAAAAGAGTGCTTGGTCTCAGTTGTATCTATTCTGCTGTCAGGTGTGTTGTCAATAAAATGAGTGAGTTCGACTCTTGGCTAGGACAACTAATTTTGATATAGGGCTAACAAGGACTGGATACCAATCGGAAATAGGAGACAGTGAGTTTCATTATGCTATATATGGTGTATTTACAGAAGATAGGAGGGATGTGGGGTTATGACACCATCAAATCTTTGTGGTATGAGTTTGTTGAAAACAACAGAAAAAAATGATGGTTGGAGTTATCTACAGCCCAGAAGATTGAATATTATTAGTAATGGCCATATGGTGCAAGAAGCCTAAGGGTTATGCTGCACCAGTCAAAAAAAAAAACAATATGCTTTCCCTCTTGCCGCCATCTCTTGGTATAAATGTGCAACAAATGTGGCGCCTGCACGGAATGGAGTTCATATCATGCACCCCCATGGTAGGTGAATTTTGTTGATGTAGCGGTAATGGTTGTGTAGGAGCAAGCATCCTAATGGCACGTCAGCTAGAATGTTACTCCAAGTTCGAGGTACGTGGAACAGTACGATTTCTGTGGGTGAAACGTCTGAATTGTTCTGAGATTTGTCATGAAATAACAGCAGTGTATTGGGAAAGTGTAATGTGGTGTGCAGCCATAGTGAATTGGTGCCAGAAGTTTGAAAGTGGTCACACAGAAGTGATGGATGATGATCAAAAAGGAAGGCCACAGCGGACAATGCATGCACAACGCAACACTTGCTTCAAAGTTTTTGATGGAAGATGTGGCAACATCCACCGTACAGTCCTGGTCTTTCGCCTTGTGACTATCACATCTTCAGCAAGCTGCAAGAACATCTAGGGGGACAACGATTTCAATGAGCAGGTGCAAACAGCAGTTCAACGGTGGCTGAATGACCAAGGAGTGGATTTCTATCATCAGGGAATTGAACGTTTGGACGCACGTTCCAAGAAGTGTTTACACCAACTCGGTGACTATGTGGAAAAGTTGTGCAAGGAATGTGCTTTCTATTGCATGCTACATACCTCAATAAATGTCTCTTGGGCTATAATTGCCAGGTGTAACTTATTTTTTGAATTACTCTTGGTGCCTCCGTAGCCAGGTGGGCAGGAGCAGCAGTGCGTAGCACACGCTTCTTAATTAGACCGGGGTTCGAGCCCATGACCACCAAATAGAGAGAATGCGGAAAGGTCAGGGAATGACCACCGCATATATTCCAGGAGCAATATGGCCTTAGTTGCTAATGCTCCTAAAAAAAAAACAAATAACAAATAATTGAATTACTCTCGTAACTTATCAAGCTGACCTTTGAATTTCCCCCAACTGTCAGCCTGTACCACTCATATAGGTAACTTATTCCAGTAATTTATAACTCACTGGCTAAAATAAAACCTTTTTGAAAATTCTTGAATATACAAAATAGCAACAAATTCTTGTAGCTATTTGTGTATATTCACTCCCAAGCCTCTTTAACACTAATTCCTGTTAATTCTCTTCTAGAGGAAGGGGGGGGGATTTAATTAACTTGAGTACAGTACTTTTAAAAATCCTGTTTTGCCTTATTTCCTTCAAAATAGTCTGTCATTCCTAAGGCTCAACTTCAATATTACTCACATTTCTTCAATGTTAACCACAGGCTGCAAGAATCTCGTCCCGTAACTTGAATTTATGGCCCCTCTTTCTAGAATCATTTATAACAGTGAAAATTTTATCCTCATTCGTTTTACTTATGCCTCTCAGAGCCTTAAACACCTCAATCAAGTCTCCTCTGAGGTGCCTAGTTTCCAAGCTGTGCAAACTACACCTTCGTAATCTTTCCTTATATGGATGCCCTTTTTGCTATCTCACCAGGCGAGTTACATGTGTTTGGGTCCTTTGAAGAAGCTTGATATCTTTCCTTAGGTGCAAGTCTCCATACTTGAACAGTGTTCCAAGTGTGGTCTAACAATAGTCTTATATAATGGGATTATGATGTCCTTATCTCTAATAGCAAATGTTCAATAAATCATCGAAAGAACACCATGGGCCATCCTTGCAACCTGTCTGCAATACTTAGTGAACTCGCAAGTCTTTCTTTTACTACTTCCTTTAGTTCAGCTCCACCAAGTGTATAAGTTATTTTGGGGTTTCTGTACCCTATTTGTAAGACCTTGCATTTTGCTGAATTAAAGCATAGCTGCCACTTTTCTGACAATCCCTGAAGTCTATCTAGGTCACCCAGAGAAAGTTACTTGCTGGACTGTATTATTCTGACAATGAAGTTTGGCAGAGGTAGTGTGATGTTCTGGAGCTTTTTTTCATGGTTTGGCCCTGGGACCATTGGTTGTTTTGGACAAAATCATCGATGCTGAGGACTATCTAGAAATCTTAGACAGTAATTCATTACCTACGTTGTGGGAGCACATCAGGGGTAGGCCTATGCACTGTATTAGCAGAACAGTGCTCCATGTCGCACTGCTTGCATTGTAACAGATTGGTTTAAGGACACAAGTGTCAAAAAGCTGTACTGGTTAGTGCAGACCTGACTTCAGTCCTATAGAGATCTTCTGAATGGTGTGTGCGCGTGCTATGAGAGACTGCCGAAAAAACAGAGCTGTACTGATCACTGCTTTGAAAACTGAATGGTAGAAATTATTGGAGATAATTTGCAACTGGTGGAAAGTTGTCCATGAAGACTAGATACTGTCATAAAGGCTAAATGGTTCAGCATGCATTATTAGTTTTTCCTGTGAATAATGGTGTAAATGTGCAGGTTTCTGAATATAAACATTGGCACAATGTATCTGGGAAACATTAAACTGAGTTGTATATTGTTGCTGGTTTGTTCATTTATTATTCAGCAAATAATAGTTGATCTAGGAATCCTATTCTGTATAGCATGCATGGTATGAATGTGGTAACAGTTTTTTATTTTGAACCACAATTGAACTTATTAGTAGTTTGTAAAATAATCCCTCTTTCCATTCTTACTAACTGTTGCTTTATTGAAGAGATTACAATTTGTGGCACAATCCTGCATAATTAGCTTTTATATTATTTCTTGGTTTAAAGTAATTATAGACTCATAACCCACTTGAACATGATATTTGTTATTTGTACAACATTGACTATCCTTTCTTTTGGTAATGCTGAGATGTATTTCAGCAGTGAATAGAAGAGCAGAACTTACTTAACCTTGGACTGCTCAGGTGTTGCCTTGGAATATGATTGTTATTTGTCCTAATTCTAAGATAAAGAACATTTTGCTTATTGGAAGTGGGGGGGGGGTGTTTTCAGGCATCTCTCTATAAATGTTATTAATGCCAACCCAAGAAATAATTATTTATCACACTTTCAGTAGGTGTTTCTTGTCTTTATTTCTCTATAACCCATGTTTTTTTTTCATATCCTTTCTTATAGCCATCTTCCAAGAAAAGGAAACTTTTTGTAGCTAATGATGTGCAAGGTGAGTATTGCTTTTTAGGGTTTTATGCTAGTGAGGCTTAAGCCTCAATAGCATATATATATTCAATTTATTTTGAATAGTAAATTGAATCAAATTCATAATTGTTATTGCTATTTGTGTCATAATTATTGTGGTATTATGGAAGGAGCTCTCATTCATATTCTGAAGTGTTCGTTGGTCACAAACCCACAAATATAACCAGTTGGCAAACTTAAATACAAAGGTTGGGGGGGAGCATATTGAAAAGTTCTTAGCCCCACATAGAAATAATGACAATGAACTTTTGGTGATGGCATCACCGTACACAATAATGGTTGATGGCTGAATGGCAATTATCACAATAGTGCAGACTGTAGGCATCTTATATGAATGGGTGCAAATATTTTGGCAAAGGAACTGGATTAATCAAAGGATTTCTTGAATATGGGGTCTACTTCTGATCAAAAAATTGATCAGTGCAAGACTTCCACAGAATTGTTGGTGCATTACAAAGCAAAACCTGAATTTTTCTTTTTGCTTAGATATGGATTCTCCGCTGTCAGCCTGAGTTCAAAGTAGCAATCCAAACAATGGAAAGTTCACTTCCAAAGAACCAAAACTGTGGTTCTCCACTTCCAGGAAAGCAGACGAGAAGAAACAATTTTAGGAAAGCTAAGGATTGGACATAATCACCTCACTCACATGTATCTAACTAATGATAGCGCTCCCCAATGTACATGTCAAGTACAATTGACCATTTGCCATTTGTTAGTGGACTGTCCCCACTTTCAAAACATCCTCTTAAGCGCCTTAAAATCAATTACTAATACACAGTCATCAGTAAATTTATTGCAGATTCTGGGAGATGATCACAATAAAAAATAACAATTTACTTTCCTAAATTGGTTAGGAATATATTATAAAATATAGTTTTTTTTTTCATATTCACCATTAGAAAGACACAATACGGCCCTAGCAGCCTATGTGTTGTTAAACCCAGCAATAACAACAACCACTTCCAAAGGAGGCAAAAGCAAAGAAAGACTGATTATGTGGTCTACAGAGCTGGCAACTAGGCACCTCAGATGGGACTTGGTTGAGGTTTATAAGGCTCTGAGAGTGGTTATTAATATGAATGAAGGCAGCATAATTTTCACTGTTATAAAGAATTCCAGAACTAGGGGGCCATACATTCAAATTACAGGGGAAGGGTTTAGAAGAGTTGATTGTAGGAAGTTTTCTTTTAGCCAGCAAATTGTTGATTAATGGAATAAGTTGCATCCACAGGTAGTCGAGGCTGACAGTTTGAAGAAATTCAAAGGTGAACTATTCATAGTTACATACATGAGGAGGAAGTGCAAGGTGTATAATTTGGCATCGGATCAAAAGCCTATGGCTTCTTTGTGCTCTTTGGCAAGTACTAATACTCACTGCAAAGTAAATGAGCATGTTGGAACATGGTATGGCAGAAAACTAGAGAAAGGTTCAAGGTCACTTGCTGTGCTTTTTTCCCACAAATTGTGCTTGTTATGTAGTGGCTGTGCACAATCTCATTATTTAATAGCCACTCCTTGTATAAACACAAACCTTAAAATTAAATATTGGCTGATCTGTAACCACTCATCAGAACATCCAGTTTTCTTTAGATATCAGCTCCAAGTTAGAAAAACAGTTTTTGCCAAAACATAAATTTATATTTTTAATTCAATATTTAATGCCTTCCATTTTATTTTGAAAGACTTTTGAGACAAACGTGTTTCAAAAGTCTCTTTTTTGCACTTATTTTTTTACAGTACAAGGTACTAAGAATATATCTATCTAGGAAATGTGTATAAATTATGCACAAAATATACAACAAATAAAAATGTACAGCACATGCTTGTGGGCAGACATAGTGTCAAATGAATATGTGCATTGTAAGATGGTGCATTATAGCAGGATGAGCTGTATGTAGTCAGTGTATTCAGCTAGGTGGCAGGTGTTATTTATGGTCCTCTGTTAGCAAAGATAGAAAATGATGACACTTTGAACCTTAACATTTAACTATATTAAATTAGTAGAATTACATTAAATGTTCAAGCTTTTGCTTGTTTTGTTGCTGATTTCGTGAATGATCGATATAACAACCGTTTTTCTCATTCACCTATGGGGTCATTATATAGAGCTTTGACTGTATATTCAATGCTATTAGTTACTTCCATTTTCATGTGTATTTCAAATTTGGTGCCCTTCATGGTGCATGATATTTGAAATTGGGTTTTGCATTTTCGTCTTTACTCTGTAAAAAAAAAAAAAAAAAAAATCTTTTATAAACAACTAGGGCAAGATGGTAGATGTTTATTAAACAAGTGGAAACTTTAACCTGAATCTTTAAATGATGATCATAACACACCATCAGCACTTGTCTGGTACTGTACCACTCAAAAAAATTATTACACTAAACGTTCGACTATATTTCAAAAAAGGTAGGAAAAGTTTCAGATTTTTGCTTAACAGTTGGCATTAGCTTAAATTGGCATTAAATTGTTAAGCAGTGATCTAATTGGCATTAGATCATTGCTTAACAATTGGCATTAGCATTAGTAAAGGCACATGATGCAAGAAAGCAAGCTTATATAGCATCAGCCAAAAAAAAAAACCACCTTTCTCATTTCACCCATCCACTTGCTGCAAATGTTTGTCTAGTTCTACCTCGAATCTATTTAATCTATCAACTTCTACAACAGCTGAAAGTTTGTTCCAGCAATCAACCACCCGCTGGCTAAAGGTAAACTTCCACACATCACCACAATTGTCTTTCCTCAATTTGAATTTATGCCCTCTCAGACAGATTATTCTGAGCAAGAGGAAGAATCCCATCAGCATTAAACATTCTCAAACCATTCAAGGCTTTATACACCTCAATCAGATCACCTTGCTGGTGCCTAGTCTCCAGACACTGTAATTTGCAAAACTTAACTCTTTCTTCGTAAGAGTAACCTTTTGTTCCATTCACTAATCTTATTGCCCTTCTTGGTACTCGTTCCAGCAGCTCTACATCCTTCTTAAAATGAGGACCTGTATACAGAACTCAAGGTATGGCCTGACCATTCCCTTATACAAGGGGATAATCACCTCCTTATCCCTGCTAGAAAAATTCCTGTATATCATTGACAAGACACGATGAGCTACTCTTGCAGACAGTCTGCACTGCTCAGAAAACTTCATATCTGCTTGCACAATTACCCCCTGGTCCTTTTCATTCTCTGCAACTGTCAGTGTAGTATCACACAGTTGATACGTTACTCTGAGTTACTGCTTCCCATATCCAGTACTTTACGTTTATCAATGTTAAACTTCAGTTTCCACCTCTCAGCCCATCTGCTCAACTTTTCTAGAACCTGTTGCAGCAGCGTACTGTAATTAGTGTCATTAACAACCCTGCTGACCTTAGTATCGTCTGCAAACTTGGACATTAGCCTGATATACCATCATCAATATCATTAATAAATACAGAAAACAACAATGCACCCAACAGTGAACCCTCGGGGACTCCACTAATAACATTATTCCACGAAGAGCAGTGTCCATTGATTACCGCTCTCTGCTTCTGTCACTGCTCCAATTTGTTCAGCAGTCGTCAATGTGCAACAGTATCAAAAGCATTTCTAAGGTCCAAATATATGATATCAAAATTATTCTTTGCATCCAGTTCCTTTGTGACCACATTTTAGTGGCCAGACATACTTCCCCTTAACAAACCCATGCTGTGTCCAAGCTATAACTGAAATCTTGTCTAGATGATCCTGCGGTGCTTCTTTAAGCCATGCCTCCATTAATTTCCGTGGAACAGAAGTTAAACTAACAGGTCTGTAATTACTTGTCGCCATTGGGGTCACCTTTGCACATCTCCAGTCCATGGGTACCTCTCCTGAGTCCAAGGAAGTCTCATAATTATTGCTAAGGGTTTACTTACTTTGTTGCCTTCTTTAATATAACTGGATAGATCGGATCCCATCCACCCCAGGTGCCTTTCTTATGTTTATCTTCAACAATTTCTCTTCCACTTTGCTCTCAGTTATTACAAAATCATCTAGCTCACTGCCAGAGTTTAATTAATCTCTGGTGTTCCCCTCCCTGAATAACTCCTCGTATGTGAATGTAGATGCAAAATATTCAGTTAGTTATCTACCTGAGCAGGATCAACACCAGTTAAACCATCAATATCAAGTGGACCAATCTGATTCATCCCCTTCCTCTTAGAGTTTACATAAGTAAAGAATGCTTTGCTGTTTTTCTTTGCATCCTTTGCCAAAGATTTCTCGTAATCTGCCTTTGCCTGCCTAACCTACTTTGTGACTTGTTTAAACACCAGCTTATATCTAACACAGGTTTCTGTATCACCTGTTAATTTATATGTATCCCATGCATTTTCTTCTCTGCCACATGTCTCTTTAGTTCATCTGACATCCATTTAGCCCTAAACCTTGAACAGTATTTCTTAGTTGATATGAAAAGTCTACTAGCTTCCAAGATTAATTCTTTGAATGCTTATCATTTTGAATTTGCTGTTGGTAACATCATCAGTTGGGTCACTGTATAGAATTTAAATATTGTCTCAGACCACTATAGTCACCTTTGCGAAAGCAAAAACCCTTCCCTTTACTCCTGATGGTAGTTACCTCTTTGAGTAAATCCCACTTCAGCACACGGATCACTGCCACCTAGTGGTTCCTTTATCTGCAGATTTTTAATTCATGAAGAATCACTACTGATAATCACGTCAAGAGTATTACTCCCTCTAGTTGCCTCCCAAACATGCTGCTGTACAAAACAATCATCCAATAAATCCACAAAAGCCTTGCTAGTGTGTGAGTGACCAATCCACAAATTCCAGTTGATATCTGGGAAATTAAAATCCCCCATTATAATTATAGACACTCGGATTTATTGGCCCACTCTACTCCTCTGTACAGCTGTTTATTATACTCATCAGAGTCATTAGGCCTATAACACACTCCTACTCTCAAATTTGCTTTCACATTTCTTATGTCAGACCAAACTGACTCGACACTGCACTGTCCTGCCATGTCGACTGGCTGTACTTCCTTGGATTTTGTGTTTCTTAACTAATAGCATAACCCCTCCTCCCTGTCTATCCTTCCTGTACACACTGTACTCCCCAAATTCCATTTCTGCATTCCCCCTATATCTGTGTGACACCACATCTCTGATATCCCAACAATATCTGCCTTTGATGTTTTGACCAACACCTCAAATTCATCAAATTTATTTTCCAAACTCCTAGCATTGGTGTAACCGCAAGTATACATGCACCTGTTCCTATTCTTAGCTACCCTAACACAACCAGTGTGTTTACTTGTACCGAAATGACTCCCAGCAGCCTCTGAAATACCCTGCATCTTGTTTTCCAGCCTACTGCTCATTCTAATAGAAGCAGTGCAAGAATCACTTCCACCTCTGCCAGCGGCTACTGTTAATCTATTAGTCCATGTATCCCCCAAGCTAACAGTTTTCTGACCCACTTAACACTGCCTCGATAACATCAGCAAATATTCTTGCACCCTTTCTATTTAAGTGTATCCCTTCCCTGTAGAAGCAGTCTCTCCTGTTAACAAGCACAGACCAGGGTGAGAAAAATTCTACTACTTGAGCCTTGCACACCGAATGGATCGGCCCTAGAGTGCCGTTTAGTGCAATGTTATTTTTAAGGGGCACCTGTTAGGTATTCTGTTGCTACCACCAGTTTAATTACAAGAATTATTTGCTTGATCTGTAATTCCAGTCTGTGATAGATTTATGAATGCTGAAGTATAGGAATTTGTTACCCCGTATTTGACATGGAATTTTCATTTCCCAATATCTCAGTACTTTGGAGTACAAATTCTGATATAAGATGCACAGAAGGGATTTTTAATGGAAATTTTATGGGAGGGAAAATGGCTTTATTTCAATAAATTTGCAGCTTTATTTATTGTCACTGTTATTAATTATAAACTATTTTGCAGAAATAATCTACTTTGAATGAGGTGATTCCTGTGTTTCTGCTGTCTCTACAATAAAGAATAACATAAAATTACCTATGAACTGGTAGAGAAAAAATCAGATCAAGTTTTTGTAATCAAAGATGTTATTTACCTTGTGTAGGGAAGCTGCAAATAAGATTATTAGGGAAGTTTACTTACTACATATATGTAAACATGATTTGAACAACCCAACCATTAGTTGCTGCTAGCTTTACTCAAACCCATTAAGTGAATAACATTGGGTATTTGATTCATATGAAGTTTGCTATGTCTGGAGATGGCGTATTTGGAGATAAAGAGTTCCTCAGTGGATGTAAACAGTGTTCAGAATGAGTCTTTTGTAAAGCTTGAAGAGGGTGCATAAAATTCTTTTGGACCCTAGTCATACCCACTTTAATATCCTGGTGCAGTAGTTAGCTCATCCTTCAAAAGGAAGTTTATTAACTCTGCTGTTTTGATGCATCCTACACACTTCAGAACTTGCTACCTCAGACTATTTCATCTTTGGATTACTACTTCACTGAAAATTGAGGCTACTGTAGTCAAGTGGTCAGGCACAAGGCTGCACGAGTACACATGCTTTGAGTGACTGGGGTTCAAGCCCATGATTGCTAAATCCGGTGTGTTTCTTGTATTCTCTATCTTCTGAACTCCTCTGACCATATGATCATCCTGGAGTATAAGCAGAAAATTTATTTATATAACTGTCAAAATAAATTTGCAATTGATTTTTTTTATAGTGGTTGTCAATCAGTGGACTACCAGAGGACAACTGCATGGATATGCACTGTAAAAAAATTTGTCTAACCTAATAACAGTTATGTAGAAAAATTAATGAGGTAGGACCAAGATTAAATTTAATCCAGGTAGGACCTGGATTAAATTTTTGTTTAAAAATATATTTACAAATAGCCACACATTATTTTCAGAATAATGAACTTGAATAATTGGACACTTTTCCTATTGGTTATGTAATACAAAAAGCATAAGTCATTTTTTTTTTTATAAAGTTCTGTGTTTGTTCCTTTTGTGTGTCTGTTGTAATTGCCATAACTTCTGCTTCATTAGAAAATTTTTATTTTTATAATTTCTTTCATTTGAATAAAAATGAGAGGTCACATGATGATGTAGGGTGAAGTAAACAGGAACATTGCACAATGATTAGTGTTTGAAAAGATATTCAGAAATTATTGTAGCATGATGAGTATTGCCACAGAGTAATTTCAAGTTTTCTTGCCCAGAATAAGGACTCTTACTTCTGGTTGCATTTCTCAAGCATTTTGTGATCTCTAAACGTATTGTGTCTCTGATTTACTTTATTTATAACTTTAAAAATTTAAATTCTAATTTTAAAAAATTGAATCCTTTCCACTTGTCAAGAAATACTGTAAAGAACAAATCTTAATAATGCACATTAAGATCCTTCTCTTGTTGTTTCTTATCTTCCTTATCTTGTTATTGTTTTTGAAAACGTGCATGATTTTCCTTTTAACACTGAGAACTGGATGATAGCATGCAAGTTATTTTTGTGCCAACAGATATCACCTCACCTTTGCAAGTGATGTACCAAGGGTAAGGGACATGCATTCAATGCCTGTAATTTCCATCTGACCTTGTGACAATTGATCACTGAGACAGATAGTGAGGACTAGCTATCATTTCATGGGTTCTAGAGGGGATATAATATTAAGAAGGCCATGGATAACTCTGCAGCATCATAGGGGCAAGTCATTTGGACTACGGTGAATGATGCATGGTGGAATATATGGCCAAAGAGCATTTGTAACATTCAGGAACTTGCCAGTGTTCCCAAAATTCAGTTATAGATTGCAGAATTGGCAAATGAGATTGGCTTTGAAGTGGATGTAAGTAATGTCCATCATTGGTGAAGATGCTGGAATCCCATGATGCTAAGATAACCTAATGAAAATATTAAGTTGGCGTAATATGGGATAAGAGTGTAGGAGGAAGAGGAAATACAGCCAAATTCACAAGTAAAACAACTTGTTTTTCTTTTGGATTTGGCACTATTTGGATAAATAGGCAACCCCCTGAGAATTAAATAATATTAGTATTGGCAATATGATGCAAAAAAGTTCATTTGCCCATTGCTTTCAATTAATTTTCCAAACCTTCCTTAAATTTATTCAGACTACCCACCTTCACACAATACTAAGTGGAAGTTTATTCCGAAAATTGATTACTCTTTGGCTTAATGCAAATTTTCACACACATCTGTTCTGTATTTAAATTTATGTCCCCCACCCATACTCTTCATCCCAGAAAGAGTAAAGATGCAATTAGTATTCAGTTTACTTAGACATTTTAAAGGGTTATACACTTCAGTTAAGTCAACCTGCAGATGCCCAGTTTCCAGAGACTACAATTTACAGAACCCAGTCTTCCTTGGTAAGAATATTCTTTTGTACTTGCAACTAATCTTTCTAATTGTCTCTGTTCCCTTTCCATTAGATCTGTTTCTTCCTAAAGAGGTTCCAAACCTATACGTAGTATTCCAGATGTCTCCTAACCATTGTCTTATGAGATAACCACCACTTGTCACAAAGTTTGTCAGCTTTTGTCCCAGTTGACAAACTTCCTCTTTGGCATTGACAGAATCCCATGAGCTGTTCTAGCAGCATCTTTGCATTACAAAGAGAATTTCATGTCAGACTGTACATTTTGCCTAGATCTCTTTCATACTCTACTACTTTGAGTTTGTACCACCCAATTTGTTTAATTTAAGTAGATTCTCTTGGAGTAGCATATTCCTGTTTACTGTCATTAACTTCTGTGCCCACATTTATATCATCAGCAAAAAAAAAACATCAAAAAGTGCTTTAAAACATCCAACGTGTTATAAATGCATATAACCAGTCACCTGAGAAGTCAAAAAGACAGTGTTTGTAAGATCTGCATTTGAGTCAATAGAGTATTGACTATTGCATGCAGTTCAGGAAAATGATCCTGACTGATGAGCACAGTTTTGTGAGTGGTGTGATTAGAAGTTAAGCTGGTGATTTTCAGGATGTAATCGTATGTTCAGACAGTTGTGTTCAGATGTCATCTAATCACAACTGTGTTTATTAAGCCAGCAGTGGTCCTCACCTCACTCTACAGATAGATATTAACCTGCCAAAGAATATAGAAAACTTTCCATTTGCAAAATAATTAGATCTTATAGATTGATGCCAATACTAGTCAAAAATGTTTTGGATTGTTAATGAATAATGCAGTTCCTGTAATATGAAATGTGTTTCTAGATCTGGTGTAGCTCTATGTTTTCATTCTGATATTTGTGCATGTCCGGATTATGAATTTCTTTAATTATGGAATAGGTTACTGGAGGTATGCTTTTGATGTTCTCCTCTCCAAAGTTTCCAGACCTCATACCTTTAGACTTCTTTGCATGAGCATAAATGAAAGATAGAGTACACTCATAAACCACAAACATTGCAGGATATATGAATGATTATGCAATAGGAAGCAAGTAAAATTACAGCTGTCATGCCCAACACTGTACATTGGGCTGTTCATCTATGTGTGATGGTGGCCAACATTTTGAACATATGTAAATATGTATCTAATGTGTTTAATAACATTTTTTTGGTTGATATTTACTCAGTAAATTTTCTGTGATACCACTTATCAAAGTGTTTATACATAATTTGAGTATGTTTGCCCTCCTCTAGGTCCACACATGAAAAAAGTTTGAGTGTGCATATTCACAAAAGGGTTAATAAAGCATTTATCCATAATGCGCTCAAACAGTGCACTCTGAGGCTGATTTCTTCAACGGAAGGCAAAATTGCATAGATTATTTGAAAAGACATTTTAAAATATGATGATGTAAAAATTATGTACCATCAACGACATTTAAAAATAACTTTTGGGCATGTGCAAACAAAATGCCACCTTCTGTAAAAGGTTTTAGACATTTAGTTTACAAAATGAAATACTTTTAGTTATTTGATGTACAGATTTTTTTTTTTTTTTTTTTACTATCTGTATGTTTGACACTGTCTTCCTAATTAGCTGTAACAGTGATATTTTACAGATGTACTTAAATCATCTGTTTTATTTCCTACTGTAGTCACAGAAGAGCACAATTTTAAATTGCAAGTAATTATTGTTAAAAATGCCTTTATGCATTAATTAAACTGGTTCATTTTAAATTAACAAGATATTTTAATAATTTAAAATAGTTTTATACTTCACTATGGCTGTATATACCCTTCTCTGTAATTAAAAATTAAAATATTTAACTGAGTTGCTGCAAGTCCTACCTGTGCCTGAACAGAGGAATAAAAAACTACAAACTAAAATAGACATTGCAAGTATGAGTTGTGATCAGAAAGCTTGGACTTCATGAAATTGTGGTGTAGTGCAAGTTGACTTACCACAACTGGTGACTCATCTAGACATCATAGGGCATGAATTACCTCTTTATATGCAGCCAGTCTGAATTACCATGCTTTAAATATAAGGTGTTTTAATCTGTTTCATCATATTTTAAAATGAGCGAGTTTACTGACCCACTAATTCGCATAGAATTTTGCCTCAAAATTTCTACAAGTGTTAAAAATGGCATTTGGAGAAATGCCATGTTTGAAGATGGTTTTTTTTTTTTTTTTTTTTCAGTGGATCATAAAGTTCAAAGAGGATCACTTTTCCATCAGAAATGATCCTTATCTGCAAAGTTGCTGGTAATATTGGTATTTCTTATGGGAGAAATGCCAATTTCAGTAGCAACAAAGTAACAACACATTACAAAGAGATAATCACCTTATCCCTGCTAGAAGCTCAAGATTTGGGTAAGCTACATGTTTCAGCCAAGTTTTTATTAACTTTTGTTCTGTTTGTGAGAACCGTTTAGTATTAGTAGTGTCAAACGATGCAAGAAAGCAAGCATATAGAGCATCAACAAAAAAAAAAAAAAAAGAAAAAAAAATTGACACCCACCTCACCCACTATCCCCTCTAAGAATTTGTCTAATTCTTTCTTGGATTTATTCAAACTACCCACTTCCACAAAATATTGAAATTTATTCCAACAACCAACCAGCCACTGGCTGAAGACAAACTTCCACACATCCATCCTGCAACCATCATGTGTAGTCAGTAAGAGGAAGAATACCATCAATATTGAGCTTAACTCAGTCCATTCAAGACCTTAAACTCCTCAATCAGATCTCTTTGCTGGTGCCTAGTCTCCAGCTACTGCATAGTTGCAAAACTGAAGTCTTTCTTGCCAAGAGCACCCATTTGTTCCCTTCATCAATCTTGTTGCCCTTTGTGTCTGTTCCAGCAAATCTACATCCTTTCTATGATGTGGCCTTGTACAAAGGGATAAGGAATGAGTGTTAAACTTCAAATGCCATTTCTCGGCCTAATTGTTCTAGATCTTGTTGTAGTAGTTTACTCTGATTACTCATTAATCACCCTGCTGACCTCTGCATCATCTGCAAACTTAGACATTAAGCCTGATATACCTTCATCAATAGGCGCCTCCGTAGCCAGGTGGGCAGGAGCAGCAGTGCGTAGCACACGCTTCTTGATTAGACTGGGGTTCAAGCCCATGACCACCAAATACGGAGGATGCAGAAAGGTCAGGAAATGACCACCGCATATCCCTGGAGCTATATGGCCTTAGTTGTTAAAAGCTCCTAAAAACCAAATAACAAACCAACCTTCATCAATATCATTAATAAATATTGAAAACAACAGTGGGCTCCCAGCACTTTATAATAGGATGATATTATATCATGTTTGATATGTGGTTGTGTACAATAAATGAATATTATGGACTATAATTTTAATTATAAAATAATGATATTTAGTAAAATTGTATTGTTTGTGCCTTGCATTCTCACTGATGATTATAGAGAGCGGAAAGTTTTCATATGTCAGGATCTTCATTAAGGTGCTGCTGCTGACATATGTTTTTTTACCCTGCGTCCTTTCTAGTGACATTGTGAGTAGCATCTATGACCTGGAAAGGGAGTGGAAGCATCTGTCTTTTTCAAGGCCAAAAAAAGCAAGACATTCTTGATAAAATGTGAAGTTGGTGCTGATATTTTTTGATTGACAGAGCTTACTTACAGTGAATTATAAATTTGAACTGAATCATTATGAATTTGTCCAGCCATCACTCCTATAAAACAGTTCTATGGTGGGTGTGCAATTCTGTTCTAAGACATTACTGAGGGGATTTTTCAGAAAAAAAACATAGTAATTCCAAAAGAAGCTTATCGGAAATGTGCCCAGAAGTGTTGGAATTAGTGATGCAGTATCAAAAAGACTGCTTTGAAGTAGTTCCATCCAAAATAGCTGGTAAGCTTTATTTCCTAAATAGCTCCCATATATAGTTTTTTTTTTTTTTTTATTCCTTGTCACAATGAAGCTAGGACTCTAGCAGAAATCTAGACGACATAACTAAATACTTTGTTAATTACTGACAATGATAAGTTGAAGTGAAACATTTTATTATTGCTAATAATTGTAATGTTCAGTTAAATCCAAAATAAACCAGTTTAATTGATGCAGGGAAATGCATGTTTTTATTTACTCTTTTGTTCTCTTTGTGAGAAATGTTTATGATAGGATGGTGGTATATATAATGTTTGATAAATAGTTTAGTCTATAAAATAGCAGTATTATGGACTATAATTTTAATTATGAACATAATTAACACTGCCACCAGGTTAATTAAGAATCGCTTGTTTTAAGGTTAAGTTTCAAAGAATTAATGTTAGTCTTGCATTTGTGTTATACAATATGAAAAAATTACAAATCTGATAGGGTTGTGATACATCCCTGAAAGGGTGCACATACTTAATTTAGGGTTCTTGTTGAACTGTGACACGAGTGGATATTAGAGGTCTTTTGATTGTTTCCTTTGTTGATGACTGCGTTAGTTCCAGTTTGGTGTGACAGTTTGTACATGGCGATTTGGTGTAATGTGAAGACCAGAAGTAAAGTAGACAAATGAAGAAGTTAGCTCTATTTTATTAAAGGAATACTTTTAAAATTGTTCAAGTTTAGTAACATGAACGAATTTGAGAGTTGGGAAGTAAATGAAGAAATTAATAAGGTTACTGATAGCTTCTTTTCTAATGGTATAGATGGTTTGACAGTTAGGAACCCAAAGGAATTGTTTTTATACAGAAACAAGAAATTAAGAAACTGAATTAAGAAAAAAATATGGAAAAACCAAAGAAATTTTATCACACATCAGAAATAAAAGAATATATATGTTTGGCGAAGGTAAGGAAAGCCTGCACGAGAAGCATGCAAAAGTTTGATGAAATTTACCAGTAAAAGCACTTTGTCGTAATGGCATTTGTATTTGTTGCTTGCTTGGTAAACAGACGGTGGGTGTTATCGGTCAGGAGTAGAAATTGAATCCCATGGGAGATTGAAATCCTCCCAAAGTGGAGTGGGGGTAACCTGACCTTTTTTTCTTTAGAATCACTGGTGGATAAATTGTTTATGAAGGGAAAAAAAAAAAAATGCAAAGGAAGCTCACACGAGAAGCGCAGCAAACTTCAAAAAAGTTTGCCGGTGAAACTATGTTACGAACATTTTTTACGATGCCAGAACCTCCAATGACTCTGTTCGTGATTTAGTTAGTTAATTCAATTAGTGATTCTAAAGAAAAAAAGGCAGGTTACCCCCCCCCCCACTTCAGGAGGGTTATGCTCCCTTGGGATTCAACTTCTACTCCTGACCGATAACACCCACCGTCTGTTTACCAAGCAAGCAACAAATACAAATGCCGTTACGGCAAAGCACTTTTACCGATAAATTTCATCGAACTTTTGCATGCTTCTCGTGCAGGCTTTCTTTACCTTAGCCATTTTTTTTTTTTTTTTTTATATATATATATATATATATATATATATATATATATATATATGTTAATTTTTTGGAAAACTGTTAAAACCAATGCTACTATAGTGGTTGCAGGAATTGGTTGAGATTGGAAAGTGAACAAATGTTTAAGAGACTTGCTAGATGCAAAGAAAGTAAATAAAGATGATTACTATTTAAGTCAGGTTTGCATATGCATAAGTGCTTATTAACTTTTGTATGTCTGTCCATCTCCATGAAAAAACTCTACTGTAGTGGATTGTTTTTAATAATTTTATATTTTAATCTTTTAGGAAAATTTGCTGAGTCATCTGTAATAGAAACCTGATTCCCCCCCCATCTCCCCCCATAAAATCTAGTTGTACTCCATACATAAATGGAAGTACAATAAGATTCTTCTTGCTTCTCAGCCAATAGCTATTCCTAGAATAACCCCCCCCCCCCCTGCCCCGAGCATTTGATTTTTCTTAACTGTAAATTTGTCAAGTATCAGGAAGGTTTCAAAATGAACATAGAATACATGATCTCTGTATTAAGCAGTTGGATTTATCAATGATTCAATTCCAGATTCACCAATCTAAATTTTGTTACCTCATTTATTCTCTGTTTCCAGTCCCTGGAACAACTTAAATACATATATATTTCATAGTATGAACCAGAGCTATAATACTCAGTATGTTCTGATATCAATATTTGTAAAAGAATAAGAGAAGTTTACCTCAATACGATACGTAGAACACGTATGATACTCTCCAGAAATTAAAACAATTCAAAAAATTTTAAATCTTACATTACAGTAAAAAATAATTAACAATGAATAAAATTCAAATGAACACGATTAAAAATTAAGTAAAAAATTAATTTAACGAAAAAAAATGCAAAACTATTTTCCTTCCTCGTTTTCCAAAAATCATTTTGCATTTTTGTCATTAAATTAATTTTTAAATTGATTTTTAATTGTTAATTATTTCTTACTGTAATGTAAGATTTTCTTTTATTGTTTTAATTTCTGGAGAGTATCATACGGAAGTGTTCTACGTATCATATTGAGGTAAACTTCTCTTATTCTTTTACAAATATATATTTCACGAAATTGTGGCCCACAAAAATGAAAGTGGTAAAAGTATGAAGTTTCTTTTTCTCTACCAATCTTTAGCCTGCTCATTTCCCCCCCCCCCTCATTTTTATAGAAAAGTTGAAGGTAGATTAGATCGTGCACTCTACTAAATATATCAAAAACCATACTATGTTCAGTAAATTTATCATATAGGCATGTCATTAAAAGATTGCATTTTTGGCTTAGTTCTGTCATACACTGAATTCTCGTACAAATTCGATGAATTTGTGCAATAATTCAGTTAATAAATATAAGAACAGTGAGGTTCAAGAATTCATTGTGTATGACAGGGATATTCCAACAAACATCTTGGGCTATTTGCTCCAGAGTATCATTTATATATACACTGAGTGGTCACTTTATTAGGCCTACACCTACCTAGTAATGAATTGGTTCTCCTTTAGTCCTCACAATGGCCTGAATTTGTCATAACATGGAATCAGTGAACTGTCAAAAGTGTGCCACAGGAATGCTGGTCTGTTTGATGCAATTGTTTCTCACAGTTTTTATAAACTGGATGGTTGTAGTTCTCTACTTTGAAGAGCTTGTTTTGCTTCATCCCACAGGTGCCCAGTTAGATTAAAATGACCATTGCAAAATTCACTGGTGATACAAAACCAGTTCTATATAATTGTCTTTTGTGACACATTGCCTTATCCTGTTGGCATAACCTATTCCTCGATAGATACACTACAACTGCCAAAGTATTCATCTGGTCGGAAACAATTTCCATATTGTCTGTGGAATTTAAACGTTGAACTACTGGTATTAAGGGACTAACTGGCATTAACTACTGGTATTTTGTGTACCACAAAAACACTTACAACACCACCACCACTGGCTTGCACTTATACATCCACGACATTCGTATAAGTGCATCTGGCGTAGATTACCATGGGTGTTTCCAAAACTGTAACCTTATTTCATTGGGAAAACAACTATTTTTCCATTTGGGTAGCATCAAAGTTGTTTACTAATTTTTCTTTTTTCACCTTCATGCTCCATGTTCAAAGTCACTTAAATCTTTCACCTTGCCCATTCTCACACTGAACTGCACATACAGCATCCCTATATATTTGTCCACCTGCTTTTTACTATGAGGTACAGGCACACAATTTGTTACTGAAGGAGCATTCCATTTCACAGAAAAGGTAGGTGTACATTATAAACCTATATAGAAATAGGCACCTCCGTAGCCAGGTGGGAAGGAGCAGCAGTGCGTAGCACACGCTTCTTGATTAGACCGGGGTGTCACCACCAAATACAGAGGATGCGGAAAGGTCAGGGAATGACCACCGCATATCCCGGAGCAATATGGCCTTAGTTGCTAATGCTCCTAAAAACCAAATAACAGTGCTATATAGAAATGATACAGTGGGAAAATGGTCTCTTTCCATTTCTTCAAATAGAACGGGAAATAGTTGTTAATTGTAATTCATCACTTAATAAAAATTTTGTTTGTAACAATTGTATGAGGCTTAAACTTTTTTTTATGCTAAATGCTTGCTGTAAATAAAGCAGTGTATAATTATTGCCCCATTTTTGGCTACTTTTATTTTTGTAGCTAAGCCCATTTACCTACCAGACATGCTTGTCACTGCACACTGATTAACAGTATTTCCAATATAGAGGTTTAATATTAAAATAACAATGATGCGAGGAGCAAACCTTTAGCATCTGCCATGTAAAAAAAAAAAAATTAATTAATTAAATTAAATTAAAAATAAATAGAAAAAAATAAGATATTTCCTTAAAATTTTATATTTATCTATATCCAGATATTTCTCTGATCCTATTTAAATTTACAAACTTCCTGAACCCCACAAGACAAAATGTTAACTTTTTTGTATAGGAACAAGTTACCACTTTGAATGTGCGGAACTCAAATGAAAACAAATATTTTTTTCATCCATTTTAACAATTTCACTATATTCCCTATGCAGTCCAGCTCTAACAAAAAAAAAACACAATCAAAATGTGATGTTCAAAAATTATCTATTTTTGGGTTGACATAAGCCGATATATAAAATGGCATTTAAAAACATTTTAAAATTTATTTAGACATTTTAAATGTTAATTATTTATATGAATTAAGAGCATGATATTTTTTGAAACATTCACCATGGTTCAATCCTGGATTTTTGGAACATGTTGGTTTTCTTCATCTAAACTTAGTTCTTTTTCTATTAAGGACATTTAGAATCTCTTCTAGTTGAATAAGAAACTTTTTTTGAAACTGCTCATGTTAGTTCTTTTGAGATGGAAAGCAAGGCAATGGAGCTCAATATAGCTATGGGCTGTGTTAGGGTAACTATTAGCTTTACAAACAAAATTAATATTCCTCAAAACACACCCTTCCTATATCAGTATTTAAACATTAACATGATGTTGATTATAAGAATTCACAGAGTAGACAACACTTCAATTAGAATCTAATGACAGAAACTTAATGACTATTTCATTTATGAAACTAGTCATTAAGTTCTGCATAGATATTCATAAGTGACAGTTGATTAAATCGAACAAAGTATAGTTATAAGCTTGAAATATAATCTCTGCAAGTCACTATTTTTCCGTCATTGGAGAAGATGGTAATGCCATCATGCACTTCTTCATAGTGAATACCTGTGCAGTGTTGTCCATAGCTATATTGAGCTCATCTACGGTGGAAAAGCTCCCCCCCCCCCTCTCTGAGGGCTTCAACTTTTGAACATGCCCCTGAATCTAAATTCAAGGGCTGAGATCTGAACTACAGTCATGGGGTGTGAGGATAATCTACCAGTTTATTTTTTAGCAAGTATTACCAGTGCAGGCCTTGTGACATTGATACATTGTTGTGCAGGATTGGTGGACCTTTCTTTAGCATGTCTGGCTACTTATTTCACTGTGATGGTCTCAAATTTTTTTTTTTTTTTTTTTTTTCCAGGAGTGAAATGTAATATTCTCTAGTGACTGTCTGATCTTTTGGGACACTATGGATGTAAAGAATACACAAAGTGTGATTAGTAATGACCATTTTTTTTTTTTTTTTTTTCATTTTGTTTGCCTCTTGTTGAACTTGGTTTGAGTGATGAAGAATGGTGCCCATCATTAGATTATTTAAATTTGGGTTCAAAACACTAACCATGTGTCATCAGTTAGTGATATTTCTGTAACTGAAGTGTAGTTGGTGTTTCCAAAACTCTAACCTCACTTCATTGGGAACACACCTATTTTTCCATTTGGGTAGCATCAAAATTGTTTACTAATTTTTCTTTTTTCACCTTCTGGTGGAAGGTGGATTCAAAAAAATTTCTCCACCCCCACCAGACATCCCATCAAAATGGTAGGTATGAAGTGTACCTTGGCTAATGCTAACAACATATGCAATTTCATCACAAGTGAGTCTTTGATATTGCAATGGTTCTTGGATTTTTTTCCCCCATTCAGTAATTCTGTTAGTTGTAACATTGAGGCTTACCGGGTTAAGGATTGTCTTTGATATGGATTACCCACAAGAAAATCTCCCCAGCAAAGAAGTCATGCTGTATCAAGAGGAGTATGTAAGTAAATCACTTGCATACTCTTCTTGAGCCGACCGGGCTAGCCAAGTGGGTAAAGTACCTACCCGGCAACCCAAAGGTCGCGGGTTCGATTCCCGCCTCGGGCTTGGATCAAAGTACTGCAAAAACCTTGGGAGGTGCAATATGGCCACAGAAGCCGATGCGCCAACAACTACCAAATCAAAAAAAAAAAAAAAAACTCTTCTTGAATTGGAGATTGGATTCCACTTATATATTTGCCATATACTCTTTGAGTGTTCAAAAATGTTTTCTATTCTTCTTTATTCAGCTGTTAGCACAACCATTGTTATGCCATGTGCTTTTACATTTTTTAATGTAATTTATACTACTTATATATTCAGGAAGTATTGAGGACGGTGCAGACCTTATTTACTGATCTTTGTCTACCCTCCACTAGATGGCTCCAGAATATTTTGAACAACTACATATTCTTAGCTTTTTCCAGAAAGGATTGCTTTTCAAAAAACCGTATTTGGCGGTGAGCGGCTTGAACCCCTGGTCTACTCAAAGAGCATGTGCTACTGCACTTGCACTCCTGACCACTTGGCTACAGGGGCCATCCCCCCCCCCATCCCACACACACACACACATGCCAAAAAAAAAGTGGTAAGCTGGCTCTGGCAGCTTGGAGCTCAATTGCCCTTTTTTTCTTTTCTTTTTTTTGTGTGCATGTGTGCCAGTCTAGCTTGCCTTTGGCATGATAAAAATGTCTCATCCCTTGTTTTGTAGATCATATTTTGATTCACTCAATTCCTTGAACTTGAATATTTCATTTATTGTGCCATGTCTTTAAGGCACAGTGATGTATGTACATAGTTACAGCTTAGGTTGGGTATGTGGTATAAAAGTTATATGGACTGGCAAAATTTTCTATAGAATGGTAGTTTTGAAATAGTGTTCTAAAGGTGTGTTTATATTCATCTTATCAGAACTAACAAGAATATCTTATTGGTTTCGCTGTTTGTCTTTTGATTAGATGATCAAGTGGACTAGACATCCCTAAGAATGCAGTTTTTTATATATTAGCATTTTGCTTTGTTATAACCTGAATGCCTTACCACAATTGAGATTTCTGACAGGGTGCTTTTATATTGCCATATACATAAAGAAAGGTTTCAGATAATTATTAGGATATAAAAATCTGCATTAAGTTGAACAACCCTAGAACTCAGTACCAAGACCCTTTTCAGCTGAGCTTGAAAGTCATTATCATGCAACATATTACTAGTGGGTTTGTAACTTTTTTTTTTATATATGTCATCCCTTTACTAAGGGATGTTGTCATCCCTTAGTAAAGGGATGACAACATCCAGAATGCACATTTATAATTGGCACTTTTTAATTGGCTTAGTGGCAGTGTTAATTCTGTATTCATATTTATTTTATGTCATACGAGCCTTGTAAAGAATTCCTAATTTAATTAAATAACACTGTCTTAATTTAATATTATTTTAAATTAATTTAAAATAATATTACATAAGTAAACTTATATGTAGTCATACATAAGTTTTGTAATACTTTATCTGTTTATTAATTAATTTACTTTATTGAAAGCTGAAGTATAGGGATCTCTCAATTGACTGCAGTGATAAATCAGTTTAACACATCCACTACCTACTTGACTTCCAACCTTATTGTGCTTGATGTTTGCATTATGCCTTTATAGCTCTCTGCTGCTGGGAAAATTAAATTAACTCAAGATTTAGGCATATTTTATGCTCTCTTAGGTGTCTTATTGCAGTTCAGTTTCTTTTTGTTTTTTTTGCAAAGAGCATAAATAAAAATTTATTTCATTAAGACTGTTATTTATGCACTGAATTCAGAAATCACAGGGTTGAGTCTGTCTAAATTTGGAAGAGCAGAGGGCTTTCTGGGCTTTCTTCTCTGGTGAAGGTTGCTTGACAGAAATGTCCAGTTTTTATTCTAGTGCTTTGATGAAAATGGTTCTTAAAGTCAAGTGCTTTTCATCCAGGAGAATTACAAACTCCTTCACGTATATATGCATCAACCAACAACGAATGTGTTACGTAAGCCTTTCACTTTAAACCCTTTTGTGGGCGAGTAAAGAATTTGTAAAAAAAAAAATAAATAAATAAAAATTTGCGTGTTATTATTTTTACTGCAGTAATATCATCTTTAACTATTATTTATCATTTAATTCAGTTTCATTAATTTCTACATCTGAATTTCAGAGAATTTAGACTTTTTTTTAAAACCTAAATTGGATAAAAATGACCAAAGGTGAAGTTTTATTCTTTGATTTTCAAAGCTATTTTCATGCTGTCATTAAACTTTTTTGGTATTGGTTTGAAACACATAAGAGATGACAGCATACTGGAAGACTTAAAATTTACGGAAGCCTTATTTGAAATTTTTATTAAACAACTATGGAAAACATAATTTTACGTACACATTCATGAATGGCTTTTTGAAAGTCCATTTATATTTACTTCATTTATCAGGCACATTTAGTTGAGAGGTATGCCAAATTTCAGTAAGATGAATTAATCAAAATATAACTTGCAAAGTGAAATAAATAGGTTTGATATCTTATTATACAATTTATCTTGTTATAGATGATTTTTATGGTATACCTGGAACAAAAGTCCTAGCTTTACCTAATGGTACTGTTCCATGTAATAAAAACATCTCAGACATTGTTGAAGTTGTAAAGCCTCGCATTCAGCAGCTAGTAGATGACACAAATGTGGTAGGTGATTAGAATTTAAAAAATAATGATATTATATTATCTAAATATTCAGAACTTAAGTTATTTTTTTTAACGTTCAGATAATTTTGCTAAAAATTATTGGTTCCTTTGTAATATACTTAAGATAATTTGTCTTTGTATTTTCAGAGCAGAAATACGATCATCTTATAATCATTGACAAAAAATAACCCTCAGTGTTCAAGAAAGACAAACTTGTCAAGATTTGGTTTAATCATGTCTTTAAATGAGTCTTTTTTTTTTTTTTTTTTTTTTTTATGTAAACCCCAAACACGAGAGGTATTAGAACCTATAGTACTTAGTACCGTGGGGTGCCACCGTAGCCAGGTGGGAAGGAGCAGCAGTGCGTATAGCACACACACTTCTTGAATAGACTGGGGTTCAAGCCTGTCACCACCAAATACGGAGGATGCGGAAAGGTCAGGGAAAGACCACCGCATATCCCGGAGCAATATGGCCTTAGTTGCTAATGCTCCTAAAAACCAAATAACAACAAGTTAGTACCGTGCTTGGATTGGAGGTTGAAAAGATGAAAGAAGATATTTGTTGACATTGTACTTGAGCTTCTGTAGACTAATTTTCAGGAAATATGTATGAAGGAAGGTTGCTCCAGAAAACGGCAGTTGGATGAATAAACGAGGAAGATGAAAAGTTGGTTCTGTGAGTTTGAAGTTGGACAGTAAATGGATGTTGACTGGTGGCAGACTGTTTTGATGTTTTGAGAGAGAGAGAGAGAGTGGGAATTATAGAAACCAATTCAGAAGAACAGTGCCCATGGAAATATCTGTAGAAGAGGCATGCAGCAGAAACAGTACATCTATGAGACAGCGAGTGCAGAGACTCTGTTAGAGTAGAATCATTAATTAACCTAACTGCCCTCTTCTGAACGGAATCAAGAAGCCTGGGAGAGGTTTTGGGTGCACCACCCCAGATGTGGGAACAATATTCCATGATAGGGCAGATTTGCGATTTATACAGAGTGAGCAGCTGTTTGGAAGAAAAGTAACGCCGAGAGCGAAAGAGAAAACCAAGTTTTTTAGATGCAGAGGAAGCAATATTTGTAATGTGCTCGTGCCAAGAGAGATTAGAAGTCAGGGTAATCCCCAAAAGAGATATATCATTTTGCCTAGAAATCGGAGTGTCACTAAAGATAAGCATAGGAGCAGAAGAATCCTTTTTGCGAGATATGACAAGATTGAGTTTTAGAAGGGTTGAAATCAACTAAGTTGTCTTTGCCCCACTGGAGAATTACCTGAAGATCGGCATTTAAGGAATTGGCAGCAGATTTTCGAGAACTTGAAGCTGATTGAGCTGGACAAGGTTTCTCAAAATGGAAAGTTGAATGCAATGTGCTGTCATCGACAAAACTATGGATAGGATTTCCAGTCAATGGAAGAAGGTCATTGATATACAAGAGGAAAAGAGTGGGGGAAAGAACTGAACCTTGGAGGACACCGGCATTAGTGGAGAAGTTAGAAGACAGAGAGCCATCTACCATCACCCTCAGTGAGCGATCAGACAGAAAACTGGATAACCAATTACTAAAAACAGTTGGCAAACCATAAGATGGAAGCTTGTTTAGAAGACCTTTATGCCAAACACGATCAAAAGCCTTTGAGATGTCAAGAGCAACTACTTGTGTTTCAGCAAACCTTTCCATTGAATTAGTCCATAAATGGGTAACATAAGCCAGAATATCACCAGTGGATCGACACTGATGGAATCCATACTGGCGATCATTGATCAGACGGAAGGTTTCTAGTAGTTTAAGAGTTGGAGGTTAATTGATTTCTCCATTACTTTAGAAAGAGTAGAAGCAATGCAATGGAACGATAATTGAATGGGAGCGATTTGTCACCCTTTTTAGGAACTGGCTGGATATGAGCAAATTTCTAACCAGAAGGAAAAACACCTTCGGAATATGAAAGTGAAAAAAGGCGGCAAAGAACAGGAGTAAGTTCAGGAGCACAGGTTTTGAGAACAAGTGGAGACATACCATCAGACTTGGAGCTCTCTTAGCATCAACATTCGTCCTTCTGACATCTTTTTGATGGAAGACCACAGGATGCATTGAATAGAGCCTGTTGGGAATGGTGAGAGGTATTTTTCCAAGATCATTAATGCATGTGTTGTAAAAATAATGGGACGCTAGAAGGTTGGCTTTATCCTTGGCTGAAGTGACAACAGAACAATCTGGTTTGGACAGGGGCGGGAGCAGAGATCAGCAAAAGTTGCGGCCAATAGCTTTGGCAAGAGACCAGAATGCTCGGCTACCATTAGGGCAAGAAGCAAGTTTTCTACTCTTCAAATTCTAGTTTAGACTGATTAATAACTGATTTACAATTGTTGCGAGCTTTGGTGTAGGCAGAAAATGAAACTGAATAATTAGAAACAAGCCAATCACGATATGCAACTTTCTTCTCTTGAACATCCTTAGCACATTTATTGGAAAACCAAGGTTTTAGATAAAGGACGAGATTTTAAAGTGGAGTGTGGGATAAAGGATTCCATTCCTACAAGAATAATTTCACTGAAACAATCTGAGCAAACGTTGACATCAGAAGTTTTGAAACAGTAATCAGGCTAAGGAAAAGAAGAAAAGAAATCTCACGGGTCATCCCATTTTGCATTCTTGTAATGCCAAACAATAAGAGGTTGGGAATAGCCATGAGATAAAGGCTCCATTGGAGAAGAGACAATCACCAAGTTGTGATCTGATGTGCCAAAAGGACCTCTCACTTCGACTGTGTACTTAGGATTGTT
Organism: Mastigoproctus giganteus; assembly: GCF_048544385.1. Taxonomy (NCBI): domain Eukaryota; kingdom Metazoa; phylum Arthropoda; class Arachnida; order Uropygi; family Thelyphonidae; genus Mastigoproctus; species Mastigoproctus giganteus. The sequence continues at coordinate 36,706,336 of NC_143575.1, forward strand.
TGTGAGAAAAAGATCAAGCAGGTTGGCTGTATGGTTAGGATTGTCCGGTATTCTTGTAAGTAAATGAACAATCTGTGCAAGGTCATTAGTAATTGCAAAAAGCGTCAGCATCTTGACCAGCTGGGTCGGTGTGACTAAAAAACGGAAGCCAACTGGAGTTGTGAACATTAAAATCACCAAGGAAAATTACCTCACTGTTAGGAAAGTTGGACTGGAGAAAGTCAAGTTGCAAGTCAAGCGCTCCAAGTGATTAATGGAGTTGGGAGAACAGTAGAGACAACAGATGAATTTTACACAATGAGGTAGAAAGGTTTTAAGCCAGAGAAGATCGAAAAAAAGCATATTCCAAATTACCAAGTCTCTGGCAGGGAATATCAGAACGGACGTATGCACAAGTACCACCTTTGAGGCGAAAATAATCATACAGCAAATAATTTGGGCAGCTGAGATGAGCAGTAGTTGAATCAACCAATAACTGAGATTCTGTGAGGAAAAAGTACATGGGGTTTGGCAGACTGCAAGTGGAAATGGACAATGCTGAGATTAGAATCGAGACCACGTATATTTGTGAAATGAATTAGGAAGTGTTTGGGAGGTTTAGATATTTTCGCAGATAAGCTTACTCTATTAGTTTGACAATTCATGATGTATTCAATGGTAAGAAAAAGTGGATGGGACATGCTGTATGAAGCAATGAAATTTTTGAATATGGTGTACACGTGGTAAGAATATACCCAGATCCTTGACATAACGTGGCCTCGACAATGCCCCCCGCATACACACTACTCAGGCTCCCTCCAGTCACTATCTGGCGTAATAGAGGTAGCAAGATTATACACTAGCTGATCCGGAAGCCTTCTAGAGAGTTACCAATAGGTTCGGTCCAGTGTACTAACTAGCAGCCGGCCTGCGAACACAGTTTTAGAACTGTACCCCCGAAATGTAAGGAAGATCGGATCTTGCCATGATGTTCACTATAATCTCAAAAGTCATCAATCATACTGCATGATGGAAGAGATGGCGAAGGGTTGACCGGAACTTAGCTGTGGAGACTAAACATGGGTTCCACCACTTCAAGCCTCCAGTAAGCAAAGTGGTGGTATAGCACCGGTTGATGAGAGTCATCTACCACCTAGTACTGCCTGGTAATATAGAGGGGTGCATTCCTCCATGTGGTGTGGGCGCCACACCTCAACCCCTACTTACATTGGTTCACACCTGTGTGGTCACCCACTGTGTGCGTGTGCATGGAGGTTATACTCAGGGTTACTAACAGTCCCACCATCGTGAAGGTGCAAGCAGAGGATTTGGTTGTCACAGACCGTCCAGACTTCGCCAAAATTGGGTCCACTTGACTTGAGTGTCACCCGAATATCAGTTCCATCAGTGTTTTAGACTCCCACGTTGCAAGTGCAGCTTGTCTGGCATATCCGAGAGAATGTCTGTGACAATCTCAAGGACCAACACTTTATACACTATGATAAGTAATTTAATAAGCAAGTATCATGTTACAAATCCTTTTACTGGGTTCTTCTTCATATGCATTAATGAGCCAGAACAAGGATTTAAAATTAGCTCTTCTCCAACTGCTCGCCTAATGTCTTAAGAGGCATCTCCAATATAGTATCTAGTGTTCTCACATCCTTCTTTTCTTCAGCAACCCCTCCATGATGCTCCTTCAGTCCCTACATAGCTTCATTGTTGAAGCCTGTTCCATAAATCCCCTATTTACTAAGTAAAGAAATGCATGAGGCATAATACTTCATCAATTGAGAATATACTATAGAACATTCAGTGAAATACACATCATTTTTTGTTCATAATAGCAAATTGCAATGAATGGCATCGATTTAATTGTATCTCATATTGTGACTCACCTTCACAACGAGTTACCATGTATTGCCCTAACTTGAATAAGTAACGCTTCTCCAATGGAGAAGACTACTATTACTTATTCTCAGTGAATACCACCACCCGTTAAGAATAAGTAACATAATAAGGTATCAGCTGAGAATAAGTAACATAATAGGGTATCTGCTGAGAATAAGTAACAGTAGTCTTTTTCATTGTACAAGCCTTACTTATTCAAGGTAGTGCAATACATGGTAACTCGTTGTGATTTGAGTCACAATATGAGATACAATTAAATCGATGCCATTCATTGCAGTTTGCTATTATGAACAAGAATGTGAATGAATTTTCTATAATAAATCCCCTATATATCTCCCTGTATATGTTAAAGGCTGCCTGGCTAAATTGCTTTATGTATAAGGCATTTCTCTTTTTTCTAAAGTCCCCCCCCCCCATTAACTGCAGAGTTCCTGTTGCTATATTCCTGAATGCATTCCAGTGCATGTTCTGCCAATTTTGTTTTTTAAATTTCCCTTTAGCCATGTTTGTTATCTTCATCTGTGTTGAAATACAGGGTGCCCATAATTAAAGTATCCCTATTCAGAGCTCTCTGTAGCTCTATAAGCAGAATGCCACCAAAATTAGTAAGTAAACTGTCTGCCAATAGGAGATAATATGGCGCTGTACAAGAGGAAAGACATGACAAAGTACCAACAGATAAATATCTAAGACAAACCTTAATGAAATTACAGTTTTATTTGTGCTCTTTGCAAAAAAACAAAGGAACTGAATGAAACTGCCAGAGGAGATGGTTTCAAAGCTCCAAACTCACTCATAGTTTACTCCTGATGGTTAATGATGTCGCTGATGGTGGGTGGAGTTGGTTTTTGATGCGATTACCATTGTTCTGGACCAGAAATTGCATTTGATGCATAGCGTGCTCGACTGAAAAATGCAACATCTCTGGAGTGATGTTTCACACATGCTGCGTTACGTTGTGAAGACAGCCAGGTTAGGGACACTTCCTCAAAAGACATTGGCCTTGAGGTGACCCCACAGCCGAAAATCACACAGTGTAAGGTCAGGCGAATGTGGTGGCCCTGCAATGGAAAAAAAACTACTAATGACTCTTTCTGCAGTAAAGTGATACCGGAGAAGCTGCTGTACTGGTCGTGTGATATGAGAAGCCCCATCTTGCATAAAAATTGTCTCGTGCAGGCATCCTCTTTGCTGAAGTTGAGGAATAATGAAACTGCTCAGCATGTGATATCTTTGTGCTGTAACGGAACAGGTGGCTGCACCTGCTGAGTGCAATTCCTCAAAAAAGCGTGGCCCTAAAATGAAATTTGAAGGCACACCAGACTATTTTCGGCGAGTGCAATGGGATTTGCTGAATAGTATGTGGTGTTTCTGAAACCCATATTCGGCAGTTTTGAGAATCCCATCAAGATAAAATAGGGCCTCATCTCCCCAAAGAATGTTCCATGGCCAGGCATCGTCCACTTCCATTCTGTCAAAAAACATTAGAGCAAATGCCGTTCATTTTTCAGGATCATCTCTTGGTGACTGCTGCTGACGACTGATCTTATATGCATAATAGTGGATTAGTGGAAGAATTTTCCAAGCAGTGGAATGTGGGACATCCAGTTGCTTCATTACTCCCATGTGCTGCTACTAGTTCCAGCAGCTGTATCCATGGATTGGTCGACGATAGCCGTTGCAACTTCCACTGCTACCTGAGATGAAACAGGCTTCCTTCCTCTTCTAGGCTTAACAACAAAGGACCCAGTTTCTTCAATTTTGTTAATTATTGTTCCAACTGATAAAGGATCTTGACGTAAATTTTTACAGCGTATAAATTCATGCAGAGTGGCTGCTGCATTATTGCATCCATTAACGTAGAAGAACTTTGCAATCAAACCGTGATCAGGCAGAATGAGATGCATTGTTAACAATAAACTTACAGAATATGCTTGATGTTTGCATTGTGCCTTTATAGCTCTCTGCTGCTGGGAAAATTAAATTAACTCAAGATTTATGCAAATTTTTTGCTCTCTTAAGGTGTCTTATTTTTTTTAGTTTGGATTTAAAACTTTATTGCAGTTCAGTTTCTTTCTTTCTTTCTTTTTTTTGCAAAGAGCATAAATAAAAAAAAATTTATTTCATTAAGGTTTGTCTTAGTTATTTATTTGTTGTGGTATTTTGTCATGTCTTTCCTCTTGTACAATGCCATATTATCCCCAATCAGTAGATTTTGGAATTTTATTTTTATTTATTTTTTTTTTTAATACTGGCTTCCTCTCCCCATGCCTTGAAAAGTTTACTTACTAATTTTGGCAGCATTCTGCTTATTACTTAGAGCTACAGAGAGCTCTGAATAGGGATACTTTAATTATGGCCACCCTGTATTACGGTTTTGCCTGTGTATACTTGCCACACTTACACATTTTTGTATATTATGCTCTGATGTCGAATCTGTGAACCAGCTCCCCTCCCCATCTTATTAATCAGCTGAAAAATCACCTCAAGTATCTGCTTATTACAGATTGTATTTTTTTTTTTTTTTTTGCCAATACTTTTTATGTATGGAATTTCCATCCTCTTTTGTAGTCTGTGTTGTGTTATTGTTTGTTGTTTAGATATTTTCTATGGTCTTGTTGATTAAATTACTTAGGTACTTGTTATTTAATAATGATCCTGTAACAATAGAATAGCAATTGCTTAAAAAACGGTACTCACCTTGAATAAATCTGCAGTGGTATATTGAGAAGAGGTGGTTAGTATTTAGTTGAATTGTTAGCTAAGAAACTAAGGGGGGAAATTAGAAAGAAAAAAAACGGAATTTAAAATAAGCGCAAGGAGGTAGAAGTGTACACATCCAATCCTTGATTGTCATCGAAGAGGGAAGAAGTATTTTGAAAGCTTGAATAAAATAATATGATGAGGCCAATATTCATTACGAAGGACTTTCATTAAATAATAACGTCTTCAGTTGGCAATTGAATGGGCAGAGAACGTGTGGTGTTTTAAAGGTTTTGAAAATGATCTACATAATGAACTTCAATACCTTACCGAAAAAAATTTCCAGCCAGAGGTTACCCCCTCAACTCATCCTAAATACAATTTCCACCGCCAAAAATAAAATTATTAATCCAACCGGACACAATAACAAAACCAACACTCGTATAGTCCTCCCCTACCATAGTGAACTTGCAGGACAATTCCGCCGTATTTTTACTAACACAGACATTTCTCTCGTCTTTTCCGCTTACAATAAACTAGAATTTTTTTTTTTAAATTCCTATAAAGATACACACACTTATTCCACCAGCGGTCTTAATAATATAATATACCTCACAAAATGTCAGCCAGACTGTGACGCCTGTTACATTGGCAGTACTACCACCAAATTTGGTTCTTCCAGATCTTCCAACACCCGCACATATTACCATTTCAACAGTTTTAGAACAAGTCAAGCCAGTACAGAACTCACAATCACCCCTCTCGTCGACTCTGCTATTTCCATTATTAAACTCAAATCTAATTATAGAATTCTTCAATATGAAGCACTCGTGATTGAATGGTGTCGACATCATTCTAATCTTAAAATTATTAACGCCAAACTCCCCTTCAACCTATCACCAGCTTGGAACCTTTCATGGTTAAATTTTCCACGTGTCAAAAAGTGCATCACGAGAGTATAAACTTAAACCTTTAAAACAACACGCGTTCTCTGCCCATTCAATTGCCAACTGAAGACATTATTATTTAATGAAAGTCCTTCGTAATAACTATTGGCCTCATCGTATTATTTTATTCAAGCTTTCAAAATACTTCTTCCCTCTATAATTACAACCAAGGATCGGATGTGTACACTTCTACCTCCTTGCGCTTATTTTACATTTCGTTTTTTTTTTTCTTTGTTTTTTTTTTTTCAATTTCCCCCCTTAGTTTCTTAGCTAACAAGTCAACCTAAATACTAACCATCTCTTCTCAATATACCACTGCAGATTTATTCAAGGTGAGTACCATTTTTTTAAGCAATTGCTATTCTATTATTAGTCCACCGATACGGTATTATAAGATTTCTAAACTTTTATATTGTTAATCCTTTAACAGTACTGATTTCCTCCATGATATTTTCATGATTATCATAAATTTTGAAACATATATTCATTAAAGTTTGATAATACCCGTTTTAATTTTGTGCAGGTGATTAGACTTGTAGTTTATGTATTGGCTCAAATCTGTCTGCTTTCTGTACACTTGCGAACATAACCTGTCTTTCTCTTTAGTTGCTAGGATGTCCAAGAAAGGCAAGCTGTAATTGGCATCAATCTCAAGATTGAGGCCAATTATAAATCAAAATTTTCTTAAAATATCTGTGTAAATGTAATTGTGATTTTTTTACCATGTTATTTATATCTCAGACCAAATGATGCCAGAACTGGAGAAGGTGGGGGACTTCAAACTTGTTTGTCCACTTTGTCTTATTTCTGGTTGGTTATTTTTATTAAGTTTACTTATTTGTACTTTCATTTGACTTAATATGGTTGGCTTATGAACTTATTCTTTGCATAGTCAGAATTTAACTATTTCGTCTCATGAACTTTCAGTAATTTAACTGTGCTTGTAATTTTACATACACCAATTGACTTAATTTTGGTCACTTTTAAAAAATATATGTAAATTTCACTTTGTGTTTATTGTCTTCATTTTGAATTTGCAGTTTTTATATTTTGAAATAAAAATATAATTTGTATTTAATAGATCATTCATTTTAAAATAACCTAAAGTTAGTTAATGTACAGTGTGCATTGTGTTTCAGACACATTAGCAAATAGTAGTTTATAACAAAAAAAAAAAAAAAAAAAAAAAAAATGCACAAGCAATAAATTTTGTGTGAACAGAAAACATTTCTGTGCATGGCAACAAACAGAGTATATCTGGTACATGGATAGCCTATGTGATATGTATGGAAAATGAAAAATAATAATAATTGCTGGATTTCTATTGGTCCAATTTTAATAAAAATTTTTGAAGGCTCAACAAATCATTCTAAAAGAGCTAAATGTGAAATTTAATGAAAATCCATCCAAAGAGAGTTGGAGTTATTACATGCAGATGGACAGACAAAGAAATAATTGCTAGATTCTATTGGTCTGTTTTTAATAATCTCTAAGAGAGCTAAGTATAAAATTTCATAAAAATCCAACCATTGGGATCTGAGTTACTATATGTGTGGATAGATAGTTAGGCAAGTAAGCATGTTTATATTAGGGTCTTTCAGCCATTACATGCTAGTTTGTGGCAAGGTGGTGCATGGCCTTGTGTTGTAAAGCCTACAAACAAACAAGTGGCAAGATGCACCATTCTGCTGAAAGATGTGCTAGGATATTCACCAGTCGGTGACAGCAATTTAATTCAAAATTCTTCTGATCAACATTTGTCATCCAGTACCATCCTTTGACATGTGTCCCCATGCTATAACACTAACTGGATGTGTTGTTGTTGTTGCAGTTATGCATTCTGATAACAAGCCTTAGGTTGTCAACATGTATTTGATATTGTCACTTTCAAACATGAATAAAGCATGTCTCTTCACTCCAAACCACTTTTGCTTGCTCATCTGTCCTCCGAGACCTATGCTCCTTAGCGCAGTTTCCACGATAACACCCCGTTTTCATTGAGAAAGGGGCTTCTTTCTAGGTTTTTTTGCCTCTTAAGTTTTTTTTTTTTTTTGCTTGACTGTTTCCAATTGTTCTGTCAGTAACATTCATTTCATGTCTGAAATTTCTCTTTTCTGCAGTTTTGTGGGACCAGCTAACGTTCTCTCAATTTCAGGTATTATTTTAGTTTTTTCAACCTGCTGTTAGTAGTTTGGCAGTTGCACACTTTCCTAACATTGTATTTGGTAATTTCACTCTTTTTTTTTTTTTACACATGCTGTTACCTTGTACACATTACTTTCCTCATTAAGTGTAACTGCTTTGCTTCCGAATTAGAGGCAAAGCAGTTATACTTAGAATGCAGCCAATGAATTCTTTTAATTGCCTTTGGTGTCATTATCATTTTATTAACTTATGTGAAATATTTTAAATAACTTCACAGCCTAGTAGTGTTGATGTGTTATCTACAACTAATCATAAAATAATGCATTGTGTTAATGTAAACAGTGCCTTATTGGGCACTAGGAATGGCAGTGATCATATGGCTTATTACTTTTGCAGCCATTCAAATGTGTACATGAATTGACACCTATCGATCCACAGTTGTGTATATTTTATTAAATAGCTTTTTTTGTAATAGTAGCTATAAATACTGACCTTTAATATATTTGACATTACAAATAATAATTGATATGTCACATGATAAATGTTGATGTCGTCCTTACTTTTTCTTAGACACCACACATAAGAGGGCATAAAATTTAAATTGAAAAAAAAAAAAAAAAAAAAAAAAAGGTGGCTGCAAGGTAGATATGTGAAAACTTGCTTTCAGCCATAGAGTAATTAATTGATTGAACAAACTACTAACTGGTGTTGTGGAAGTTTTTCATGTAGTTTTGAATAAATTTACCACTACTAATACTATATAAAACATGAAACAACTGAAAAGTCAGAAGAATATTTAAATTTGGAATAAAAATTGTACCCAAAATTAAGCCACTACTGGCATGTTTTGTGTTACATCAGTTTCAATGATTTTATCATCAATAAACCATGGATAATTTTTATTCAACAATTGAAAACAAGATCAAGTGTCCTGACAGTACTCATCACCATCCTTATCTTCTGACTTGAACACAAGCTGTCTAGAGAATGGTACATCTGGAGCATCAAACAAGCTACCTGGTTGTTTTCTGAGGAGTTAAGTGATGAAACTTTCTGTAAATTTTGCAAAAAACTTAAGGACTAATGTCGATAACATTTTCAACAAAATTTGGAACTGCTTTCTTGTGCAATGATTTCGATAGCTGGAAGAAGAGGACTTTAGAGAAGTTTAATGAACATCAAAAATCTAGCTCCATGGCGGAAGTTGTATGAAGATAGTTAACATCAAAGGAGAAAATGTTTCCCCTCGGTTGTGGCAGTGAGACAAAGAAATTGAAGGTGGAGTTACCCTCTCAAGATGTTTTCTTCTTTAAGTCTTGTGTATTCGAGGATAGTGCTATAAGAGGACACAGACTGTTTTAGAACAGTCTTATATTTGAGAGTGGGATATTGTCCGCAGCTGAGAACATAATTATATATTGATTCTCAAAAAATTTTTGACTGTTTCGTGATATTATTAACAAGATGATATTGACTTTTATATTCTTTAAAAAAAAAAATAGTTCACAAAAATAAGACATGCATTATGCAATTTGGTTTGACAATATGACAGACTTTTCAGATGAAGAAACAAGTTTATTCTTTTAAGTTTGTGAATTATTACAGGCATTTTAAGTAATATATCAGAAGCTTAGTTCAGCTTAATACATATGCCAGTGTTTTCATGGTGCTGCAGCTGTGGCAGAAACTTTTATGGGATTCAAGCTACATTTTCTGATATAATCCAGTGATTTGTTTGTATTCAGGATTCAGTTATAAATCTTCTTGGTTACAATGGCATGAAATATCGTGAAAGAAATTATTACATCCACGGACAAATGGCTCTCTAAAAAGACTTGCATTCTTCTAAGAATTGAACAGGAGGAGCATTAAAATAAGGTGGGCTGTTATCAGTCTTTAGATTCAGCAGACAAACTAACTTGCTCCTAAAATTCATGAAAGAAATTTCTGTAAGAGAAAACTGATAGAGGGACAAAAGCTTGTGGTTTTTTGATTTATATGAATTCCCTTCATTTCTGTTTTAACTTGTTCACCCTTTCAGTCATATTTAGTGACACTGATGTTGTAAATACTTTTCTATTTATTTATCCTTTTGTTCATCCAGGATTCAGTTATATATTTATAACTGAATCCTGGATGAACAAAATTTATCATTTCAGCAAGTATACAAGTAAATAGATTTTATAATGGAACTATTGAATTTTTTTTTTTTTTTTTTTTTGAAAGATTTGAAGACATGGCTGGAATTACTGTATCATAGTAGGTTCCCTGAAAAATCATAGGATGGTGGTGGTGGTGGTGTGTTCCTGCATCTCAACTTAAAACTTCAAAAACTATTTTCAAAAATATTTGAAACCAATAGATTCTGTTGTTTCATGGCATACAAAAAAAAAAAAAAAAAATGAAAGAAAAGAAAAAAATCCTATATCTGTTGTAATGTAAACTTAATGAAATTGAGGAACATATTTCTGATATTCTGACCAAAATGGCACTATTTAATTGGCTAGTACCCACCATACTGATAGCAAATTCTGTTGCTGAGACATCTTTTCTAGTCTCAGAAGCCTGAAATATTTGCAGTCTGATCATCAATAACATAGCAAAGGATAAACAATTTGGCTATTATCAATCCCCACATGGACATAACCAAAATGATTTGAAATCTAAATCTTACAATGAAATATGCAAATAATGAAGGAATTATTGGAAATTATTACTGAAAATATCCAGCTATAAATGTTGGCAAGCAAATTCATAAGTAGAATGGACACTAGAAGACTAACATTCAGCTCATCACAATACTAATGAAACATGTTATTTTCAGTTTGTTTGGACATGTTTAATGGTAATGCGCTAAAAACAACAAAAATACAGTGTTCACAAGCCTCGTTTACAAAACTAAAATGTTATTGTGTAAATAGGTTATGTGATAAAACCTGAAATCACTTATGGATGATGGAAGATATCTTAGTTTTTTTATTTACAAACTGGACAGTGTGTGTGTGTGTGTGTGTGTGTGTCAGTAGATGGCAGCATAATCACGGAACTGTAATTGTGGTAGAATTTAATGGGTTGCATGTAAAACTTCCTTGAACCAGCACCACTGTTCCCTAACTGACTTTTGTTCATCCGCCACATCAGCTATGATGATTGTACAAATAGGCATCCTTTATGAATTTTCCATACCATTGTAGAACTGTAGGTCTGCCTTGGTGGCTTGTTTTTAAATCGTTTGAGATTTACATGTAAGAGCAGTTAGACTACAGTTCGTTGGAATGAAATTATGCATTAGACCTTCTAGTGGTTGGTAAATTCTGCTATGATTAGTTTTTCAATTAAGCTGCCATAAATTCTATCCTTATAAGATTCACCTCATACTCAATTCTGTGAATGGTTTTTTTTTTAAAGATGAATATTCAGAATTGTTTAGTGACAAGGCCTTTTATCATAGTGATCATGTCAGTAGACATAGCTTGAGATATTGGAATTGAATTAACTGATATTCAACATGATCTACGATTAATGACCTGGGACAGACAGCTAGTGAGACCCTACTTTTTTTTGACAGTAGTGTTATAAGGCCTGACGTAGCTGAGTGGCCAGGAGAAAGAGTGCAGTAACATGGACACTTTGAGTGGACCGGGGTTCAAGCCCATGACTGCTAAATACCATTAAATTAATGTTTGTATTGATAATTTATTGTAAACTCCTCTGACTTGGTCGTGTTTAAAGAATGTTAAAACATAACTGGCTATGTGGGATGAATGAATGGCCACTACATTTCTTCCACTAAGAACATTTTAAATCTGTTGGATATCAAGATTTGCCCAAAAAAATTGTAGAACTATAGCAGAAAATTGTACCTGTGTGTTTTAATATCAGCAAAGACTTGTTATTAACGTTCATGTTGTATGTCCTTAAAATTAGTGTTTAGGTGTAAATTGTGAGATTTATTAAAATCAGTTGTAATTTAGCATATGAACATGAATTAAGTGAACTCGTAAACATTATCGGTTTATTATATTTCATTTATAATGTTCATATTCTGGGATACCACATATAATAAACTCCAGTGTTGATTGTAGGGTGAGGAAGTATCAATAATCCAAAAATTATTTCATATTTGATTCTCTTGTACCTTAAACAAAACACAAAAAGGCAAGCTGCAGTTACTGTATTATATACAAGGTGTTATCCTAAAGTTTCCAGGCTTTTTTGCTCTTAGTACAGTCAGCCCTCATATAACACAATAGTTGAACCTAGAAACCCTCGTGCAATACAAATAACAAGCCTTATGGGAAAAATAGGGTTAGTGCCGACCACCCAAAATTGAACCCACATTTGTAACCAAAACATTACCAAACACAATAAATAATCATAGTGAAACACATACACAGGTGAAAAATGTAAAATTAATAATTTGATCATTTAAATTTAGGTTCCTACCTTAAGAATAAATTAAAACAGTTTGAGGGAAAGGGCTTGAGAAAAGGTTGAAGCAGAGGAATTATGGGGAAAGTGGCAGCAGTTTGTCATAATTATCAGAACTGGGAGGTGGAGGAAATGCAGACAAGGGCTTTGGACAAAATGTGGTCACACTAGAACTACAGGGCTATGACTCATTTTCTGCCTCTTTCTTGGGTCTTTTCATAAAAAAGACATCGTTTCTGTTGTCTTTGCTACCTTCCTACTTTCATAAAGTAGCTGCTTATATGGCTCCAAAGCAGATCGAATTGTATGAAGTGCCCTTCTGCTTCTTTCTGCATTGTAATCATTATCTTCTAGCCATTGCATACTTTTCTCAAATGAATCCAAAACTGAAGATAACTCTGAAGTAGAAAGCTGTTTTATGGCGGCTTGCAGGCATTCATCCTTGTCGTCTTCCCCACCTTCCACCTGCCCTCCAGCAGAAAGTTGTTGCAGTTCTTCAGTTGAAGGTTCTTCATAGGACTGAAGCAACCCTTCTAAGTCTTCTTCCTCCAATTCCTCAAAGCCAACCTGCTTTGTGAGGGCAACACAATATTCTTTTAATTTAGAAAGCTCCTTTACAGGATCAAAGCCTTGCCAAACATCATGCAAGCATTGTTTTGTCACTTCATTCCATGTCTTCACAATTATGTAAATTGCGGTCTTTATGTTGAATTCCTTCCAGAAATGCACAACTGTTGGTGCATTTTCGTCATGTTTAATAGTGCTTAAAAGCAGCAGTTACTCCTTGATCAAATAGAAAGGGTTGAAGGGTTAAGATGTGTGTGTTAGGGGGTAAAAACAGGATTTTGATGTTTGGTGACAGTTCAGCGAGGGTGACTTTGTGTATTGTCCAAAACAATTAAAATCTTAAAATTCAGTAGTTGCAGTAACTTTGAAATTCATCCTCAAACACTTCTAGTAGAAGATCAATGAAGATCTACCATGTCATTCACCCTCTTCTGCTTGCTCCTAAAGTAAACACCCAGGGTAGACCTTATGATCTCTTTTAACGTTCATGGATTGGCTGCATGATGAACAACAACAGGCTTCAGTTTTAAAGCCTGGAGATCGTGCTTCCTATCTTGAGATATATGTTTGTGATAGCATTTATTTCCAATATATTCTGGTTTCATCAAAGTTAAATTTCGTTCAGTATATAGCCCTCTTCCTCAATTAGTTTTTTCATTATCGGCAGAAATGCCTTTGTTGCTTCTTCATCTGCACTTGCAGCTTTACCTGAAATTTACATTATGGTAAGTGTGACGTTTCCTGAAATTATTAAATCAGCCACTACTGGCTGTAAAGGGAGGAACTTCTTGAGGAATTCAGCTTTATTTCTAAGGTTTTCAAGTATTGCTAGTCTTTTTGCTTTTATCGTAAGCAAACTTGTTCCTGATCTCCTCTTTATTTGATCCTCTATTGAAACAGATAACAGACATTCCATCTCTTCCAATTAGTATTAGTAACAGCCGCATGGTGCAAGAAAGCCTGTAGCTTATGCTGCACTAGCCACAAAAAAACAAAAAAAAAAAAATAAATAAATAAAATAACTAAATAATAATAATTAATACATAAAAAAAAATAAAATAAAAAATAAATAAAAAGGAAATTAAACGTATCATCCTATGCGCTTCCCTTGCCCGAAAGTACTATCCAGATGACCTTTGAATTTCCCCAAACGGTCGGCCTCTACCACCCATGAAGGCAACTTATTCCAGTAATTTATAACTCGCTGGCTAAAATAAAACTTCCTGCAGTCCAATCTAAACATTTCCCCCCGTAACTTGAATTTATGTTCCCTAGTTCTAGCATCATTTATAATCTTGAAAATTTTGTCCTCATTCATTTTACTGATGCCTCTCAGAGCCTTAAACACCTCAATCAAATCTCCTCTAAGGTGTCTAGTTTCCAAACTCTGCAACCCACATATTCAAAGTCTTTCTTCATAAGGATGCCCTTTTGCCGATCTCACCAGGCGAGTTACCCTTCTTTGCACCTTTTCAAGAAGCTCAATGTCTTTCTTTAGGTGCGGCCTCCATACTTGAACACAGTATTCCAAGTGTGGTCTAACATAAGCCTTATATAATGGGATTATCACTTCCCTATCTCTACTTGCAAAAGTTCGATAGATCATCGATAGGACACCATGGGCCTTCCTTGCAACCTGTTTACAATGCTCAGAGAATTTCATGTCTGACCGTATCGTAACACCCAAGTCCCTTTCCTCCAGTACTGGGTTTAGTTGAACTCCACCAAGTGAATAAGTGTTTTTGGGATTACTGTTTCCCAGGTGTAATACCTTACACTTTGTTGGATTAAAGCACAGCTGCCATTTTTCTGACCATTACTGAAGTCTGTCTAGGTCTCTCTGAAGAAGCTCAGCTTGACAATGATCATTAACTACTCTACCAATTTTAACATCATCTGCAAATTTAGACATCACGCCCTCTATCTATCCCTTCATCAATGTCGTTTATGAAAATTAAAAACAACAGTGGTCCTAATACTGATCCTTGGGGAACCCCACTTCTTACATCAACCCAATCTGAGGAATAGCCATTTATCACAAGCCTCTGCCTCGTGCCCTGAAGCCATCCTTCTATCCATCTAAGAATTTTTCCAGTGATTCCAACCTGTTCCAGCTTATAAAGCAACCGCTCATGTGGGACTGAGTCAAAAGCTTTGCTGAAATCTAAATAAACAATGTCGAAATTATTCATTAAATCCAGCTCATGAGTGACCCTTTTAAAACAGCGAACCAGATTTGTTAAACATGATTTTCCCTTTACAAAACCATGCTGAGTATCCTTGATAATTTCAATTCGATCTAAATGATCCTGAATTCCACGCTTGATCATTGCCTCCATGATTTTTCCCTACTACTGAAGTCAGACTGACAGGTCGATAATTTCCAACTTCACTTTTAGAGCCACCTTTATGTATGGGAGATACATTTGCCCTTTTCCAATCCAAGGGAATCTCCCCAGAGTCTAGTGATGCTCGCATAATTAGCCTCAATGGTTCAATGCACTCGCTTGCCACCTCTCTTAAGATTATAGGGTATATTCCATCAACTCCAGGAGCCTTACTGGTCTGTAGGCTCAAAAGTTTTTTCATTAAATAATCTTGCGAAATTTCAATATCATTAATTACATATTTTTTAACTTCGCTCCCACAATTTCCTATTGCCAGAAAAGGCTTTTTGTTTGTAAATATCGATGCATAATAACTGTTGAGTTCATCTGCAACGGCAGCTGGTGTATTTATTACTATCCCCCTTTCCCTTGCATAAAGGTCCGATCTGGTTTGTCCTGCTCTTCTTGGCATTTATATATGTGAAGAATTCTTTATCCGCCCTCTTTGCTCTGTTTGCTAGTGATTTCTCATAAACTGTCTTTGCCTGTCGAACCTTTTCTGTGGCTCTATTACACATCACCTTGTAGCTGTTATAGGCTTCAGTACTTTTTATTTCTCTGTAACCTTTCCATGCCACCTTTTTCTGCTCAAGTAATGCGGCAACTTCACTATTCATCCAACTTGGAACCCTTCTCGTAGAGTATTTTTTTAATGGTATATACGCATTCAAGGCATCTGTGATTAATGTTTTAAAAGCGTACCACAGTTCAATTGTATTCATTCTCTGCGCGATATCTACCCAGTTAATAGAGGCCATGTAGTACCTTAAGGCATCGTAATTTCCTTTTCTGAAATTAAAACCCATTCCTTTACCTTTTACTTCTGCTACCTCTCTCGTCATCATCCACCGTAGAACTCCGTGATCACTTCCTGCTACTGGTTCCTCTACTGTCAGCCCTGTTATGTCATCTGATTCATGTGTGATGATGAGGTCTAGGATATTCTTTTCTCTAGTACTTTCCCTGACAGGTTGATACAAATAACAGTCATCTAGTTGATTTAAAAATTTTGTTCCCCATGTCGAGTTTCCTTCCCATTAACTCCAGTCAATTAGAGGAAAATTGAAATCACCCATAATAAGACATTGACGCTTACTTGCCCATTCCATTTGCATGTAGAGGCTTTTGTCATAATCTTCACAATCACCTGGTCTGTAGATTACTCCTACTCGCATTATACCTTTGTTTCCAACTATCTCACACCATACAGACTCTATATTAGCATGTGAAATGTCTGAATCCGGGAAAGCTATCGTCGCACTCAGGCTGCTTCTGATACCCCACCACCCCTTCTATCTAACCTATCCTTCCTAAATACATTATACAAGCCGTACTGAAACTCATCATCCCCAATTTCCGGGTGGCACCACGTCTCTGTAAGCCCTATTATGTCCGTGTTACTTGTTTTAACCAGCAGTTCGAATTCGCTCATTTTATTGACGACACTAACGTTACTGTATAAACAATTAAGATTTACTGTTCTTGTAAATTTAACAACCCTAACACAACCCTTGAAGTTTTTAGGCTCTCTTCCCTGATATTAGCTACCCGCTCACGTGAAACGTCTTTGCCCCCAGAACATCTAGATAATACGTCCAGTTGGGGTAACAGATAAGAACTCTTAAGGTATGTGCAAGAGTTACATTGACCAATATTATCAGATGAACGCGTGTCAGTATTACCCACATCCCCCCCTAACTAGCAGTTTCTCTGAACCTTTAAGGTATCCTCAATAATACTGGCAAAAACTTTTGCACCACCTTTAAGTGTATCCTGTCTCTACAAAACAAATTCCTTCTACCTACAAGTGTGGGCCATGCTGATAGAGATTTACCCCCTAAAGCCTTGCAGATTCCTTCAAGTCTTGAGTTAATCCAAAAGGCTCTTAACATATAATCCCTCCTATCATGTCTGGGCAGAATTGCAGACACATAGACATTATGGCCTAGCTCACGACATTTTCTCAGCATGGTCCTGTATTTTTCCAACAAATCGTCAGATAGTGTACGTTTAATATCATTTGTCCTCACATGAATAATAATATTTTCTTTACCCCCTTTGAAATCTGACAATCTGTTGGTGACATCATCAATAGTTGCTCCCGGCAGACATACCCTGGTTCTGCTCCACCTATCTTTATTACAAAAAATATTCCCCGTTTCCCTGACAATGGAGTCTCCTAATAAAACAATGTCCTTTTTAACCAGAGTAGTTTGCACTTGGTTTTTCTGTTTTGAGGCTCGAATCGGGTGTGCATCACTTGGTAGATTGCTGGAGTTTTGAGTCCCTGACGAGCTCCCAGATGCATTATTTTCAAGGGCGAGCACTCGTTTTTTCAGCGACTCAAATTGTTCCGTCAGTTCACCAAATTGTAATTTAAGATCGGTGCACTCCTTACATCAATCACAAAGAAAAGAATCCACAGGTTCCACAAAGTATTAAATCATGACTCGCCTGTAAATCGCCATCTGCTATTTCTGTGTGAGTCACGATACCCTGTGACGTGTTTAAGGCAGATCTCGTAACTACCATTATAAAATTAAATAAATATCAATGAAAGTAACTTTAAAAAATTATATCTATAATATTATTAAAATCAAACAGTTACAGGAAAACTTATAACAAAATAATCCAACAATATCTAAATAAATCAAATATTTAAAAGCACTATCCAAAAGTAAACCACTTAACTGAGGAGCCCTGTCTAAGTGCATCTGCTCACCTCGAATGCCAACGTATAATTGTCTTGATCTTTGTCTTGATCCAATGGATTTTGTTATACTTTGAGTTGTTCCTACTATGAAAGTTGCTTTTATTTTCTCTGTATTTTTCTGATTGTTCGTGGCATTGCCTCATTTAGGCCTGTAGCACACACAATATCACATGTTCTTTCATTCTGCTCAAAGCGTTTCACAGTTTCATATTTTTCCTCTATCGATATTGCTTTTCTTTTTCTCTCTGAACCTGTAGTATCTTCACCAGGACACTTCCTTTTCATACCATTTTTTCAAGTATTTTACTCATTTTTAGGGAATAAAGCACAAGTATAAAAAGAACAAAAATGAGGAGGTAATCTTGATATACATAAACAGCATGTGCAAATGTAGCAACTGAATAAACATTGCAGTAAAGGTGGAAACACACTATTGCCTCACATGAGCTCATGTTACTGAAGAACATTTCTGGAGGTCACTACCATAAAACAATTTGTAGTTTCCAATTTATTGGGGGTTCCTGCTAGTGGAATCTGTAAACGGGTAGTAAACTCAATCTAATTGCATTTGTGATAATACTGATAGCCGGAATTCTTTGAGTTGAGTTTTTACGTTATTGTGAAATGTGTTTCCCTTCCATGAAATCTTCAATCGTAAAAAAAAAACAAATATAAAGTGCTAGATGTGAAATTTATAAATAACATTCTTTATTCTGTGAATGTGCAGTACAGCTAGTAAAAGATATTTGGCATGGAGGATGCACATGTTCATGGTGAAACTACCTCAAAGCACAGTTGCATGTTTTTTTGTAGGCAGTTTCATTGTCATAAGGCACCACCTCAAAATCTGATGTTGGAAGCTTATGGAGATGTTCAGGGAGACTGGGAATGTGAGTAGCATTTGCACAAAGATCATTGTGACTGAGAAACATTTAGTATGGGTTAGGGAGAGTCAACAGTTACATCACAATCATGATAGCATTTATTTTCAATATATTTTTGACAAGTAACATCAAAGAATAATGTTAGTAAATTTCATGGTTCTATCATTATCTTACCAGTTATTCATATTTTCATCACCCTGTAAAGGCCAAATGTGCAAGGAAATCAGACAAAAAAAAAAAAAAAAAAAAAAAAATCCCCAAAACTATATCCATTCTTATCATGCTCCTGCCACTACCAGAATATACTAATCCAGATGCTCCTTAAATTTCACCACACTGTCAACCTCTATCATACAAGAAGGCAGTTTATCCAACACCTCAAACTCAGTCAATACTCCATAATGTCACAATTCTGTGTTTCACAAAATGCAAATAGGTAAATAAAATAACTGCTTGCAAAATAATACAGTTGATACAAATGCAGTTGGCTTTTAGCAAATATGCAGTTAAAATGGTGAAATAAGTTCTGTGAATAACACACTGCTACTATTACTCAGTGTTTTACAAAATGAGCAGAAAACCAAAATGTTTTTATTACATGCATATCACAGTTATCAATCATTATCACTAAATCGATGTCAGACAGTATTGGAGAAAAATATGCAGTATCTAAACATTTGTACAGATGTGGTGTTTTCTTTCCTTTGTAAGGCAAATAAAAGTAGTAGTAGTGGCATGTGATGCAAGAAAGCAAATGTATGAGCTTATGCAGCATCAGCCAAAAAAAAAAAAAAAAAAAAAAAAAAAATCACACCATTCCCTCCAAATGCCTGTCCAGTTCCTCCTTAAATTTATTCAACCTATCAACTTCCACAACGACAGATGGAAGTTTGTTCCAGCAATTAACCACCCGCTGGCTAAAGGAAAATTTCTGCACATCTATTCTACATCTGTCTTTTCTTAATTTGAATTTATG
This sequence comes from Mastigoproctus giganteus, assembly GCF_048544385.1. Classification (NCBI taxonomy): domain Eukaryota; kingdom Metazoa; phylum Arthropoda; class Arachnida; order Uropygi; family Thelyphonidae; genus Mastigoproctus; species Mastigoproctus giganteus. Next base: position 36,725,979 of record NC_143575.1, read on the forward strand.
CCCCCTTAGACTCGTAATCTGAACAAGTGGAAGGATCCCATCAGAATTCAGCGTGCTCAACCCATTCAAGGCCTTATATACCTCAATCAGATCACTGTGCAGGTGCCTAGTCTCCAGCCACTGCAATTTGCAGAACTTAACCTCTCTTGGTAAGAGGATCCCTTCATTCCCCTCACCAATCTTGTTGCACTTCTCTGTACACGCTCAAGTAAATCTACATCCTTCCTAAAGTGAGGCCTCCAGACCTGTACGCAGTACTCAAGCCATGGCCTGACCATTGCCTTATACAGAGGGATAATCACCTCCTTTTCCCTGCTAGCAAAATTCCTATATATCATTGACAAAACCCCATGACCTGCCCTGGCAGCCTGTCTGCATTGCTCAGAAAACTTCATATCTGCCTGCACAATTACTCCCAGGTCTTTTTCATTTTCTACCACCTTAAGTGTAGTACCACACAGTTAGTACGTTTCTCTGGGGTTACTTCTACCCATATGTAGTACTTTGCATTTGTCAAGGTTAAACTTCAGTTGCCACTTCTTAGCCCATCTGCCCAAATTATCTAGATCCTGTTGCAGTAGCACACCGCCATTACTGTCATTAACAACCCTACCAACCTTTGTATCATCTGAAAACTTCGACATTAAGCCTGATATACCTTCATCAATATCATTGATAAATATACAAAACAACAGTGGACCTAACACTGAACCCTGTGGGACTCCACTAATAACATTAGTCCAAGAAGAGCAGCACCCATTGATTACCACCCTCTGTCTTCTAGCACTTAACCATCCTTTTATCCATTGTAGCAACTTACCCCTAATACCATTCTGCTCCAATTTGTACAATAGTCTTCCATGCGCAACAGTGTCAAAAGCTTTCCTGAAATCCAAATATATGATATCAAAATTATTTTTCGCATCCAGTTCCTTTGTAACCACATCATAATATCCTATCAAATTTGTCAGACAAGACTTTCCCTTAACAAACCCATGCTGTGTCTGAATTATTGCTGCAGTCTTGTCTAGATGATCCTGCAATGCATCTTTAACCAGTGACTCCATTATTTTACCCGGAACAGAAGTTAAACTAATTGGTCTGTAATTACTCGTGTCACCCTTCGATCCCCCTTTATGAATTGGGGATACATTTGCACATCTCCAGTCCGTGGGAACCTCCCCTGAGTCCAAGGATGCTCTCATAATTATGGCTAAGGGTTTGCTTAGTTGCTTTGCTGCCTCCTTTAATATAACTGGATAGATCCCATCCACCCCAGGTGCTTTTCTTACGTTTAACTTCAACAATTTCTCCTCCACTTTGCTTTCAGGTATTACAAAATCATTAAGTATCCTGCTACAATTTGATAACCCTCTGCCATTTTCAAACCTTAATAATTCCTCATGTGTGAATGTAGATGCGAAATACTCATTCAGTTTGTTTGCTATCTGAGCAGGATCATCAACAGTCGAACCATCAATGTCAAGTGGACCAATCAGATTCATCCCCTTCCTTTTAGAGTTTATATAAGTAAAGAAATCCTTGCTGTTTTTCTTAGCATCTTTTGCCAAGGATTTCTCGTAATCTGCCTTCGCCTGCCGAACTTCCTTTGTGACCTGATTACAGATTAACTTATATCTGCCATAGGCTTCCGAGTCGCTTGATAATTTATATGCATCCCATGCATTTTTCTTCTCTGTTACGAGTCTCATTAGTTCATTTGACAACCATTTAGGCCTAAACCTTGAACAATATTTCTTAATAGGTATGAACCTTTTAGTAGCTTCCACGATTAATTCCTTGAATGCTTCCCACTTAGAATTTACTGTTGGTAACATCGTCGGTTGATCCCACTGTACAGAATTTAAAAACTGTCGGAGACCACTGTACTCGCCTTTATGGAAGCAAAAACCCTTTCCTTTACCCCTGATAGTAGTTAAATCTTTAAGTAAATCCCACGTCAGTACACTGATCACTGCCACCTAGTGGTTCTTTTATCTGCAAATTCCTAATACATGAATGATCACTGCTGATAACCAAATCAAGAGTATTACTTTCTCTGGTTGCCTCTCGAACATGCTGCTGCAGAAAACAATCATCCAATAAATCCACAAAAGTCTGACTAGTGTGTGAGTCAAATTCTATGAATTGAGAATACAATACATTTACAGTGAATTTTTTGGGGTGATTGGAAAAATATTAATGTGCAGTACTGTTTATAAAAGCAATTATACTATCAGAAATATACGTATATTGATACTATAATTGCCTAGTGCACTGCATGTTTTACTATATGTAAACAATGCCAAGTAACTGAGAGCAAGTTAAGTATGTAAACTTAATTACTTAAATATTAAAATTATTTCATATCCTATAAAACAATCAAAAACTGAGTTTGATATTAACATGGAATTTCATATCAAATGATGATCTCATAAAACAACACTGAAGCAGCTGCTTTATTTTTATGCAAAAAAAAAAAACCAGCATGGTTTTCCTGTACACATGAAAGATGTTTTATTTTATATGAAAACATCCTTGGCTTGGAAGGGTTTTAGGAATGGGTTAAAGAGTTTTAGGAATGAAAACAATTTGACATGTTTAACCTTTTAAAGCATTTATTTTTTGCTGTATGTATCTTTGCCACCAAAGATGCTTTTTGTATTGTTGCGTTCTTAAACAGTAACTCTGAAACTTTTCACGGTAAAGCTTACTCTTCCAAATCAACATTAGTGACTGAGTTACCGTCATTTAGGAAGTGATGTCATTTCCATCTCGCATTTTTGTTACCAATCAGTTTTACTTCAGTCTGAAATATTCAGTATGAACGATGTAACATTTAATGCTCACACCCATTACTCTACCGAATCAACGTTAGTGACTGAGTTAGTGTCATTTAGGATATATGTCTTGCATCTCACATTTTTGTTACCAATCTGTGTTATTTTGGTCCGAAAAACTTAGTAGGTGCTGCCAAAGATGTTTTCGCGTCAAAAAAAAAAAAAAAGTAATTGATTTAATATTAATGTCTCTGTAATCCTGCAGTTTTTGATTGTGACTGTGCTTCGATCATTTTAAAAGGTCCTGGTGAATGGCGACTTCATCCTGTTAAAGATATGAGAATTTTGGTAAAAGAAATAAATCAAAAACAAATCATGAAAGGAAATTTGAGTGCAATGAATGTCTGTGTAATAGGCTTATGCATTTTATGTTTATCTTGCCCAAAGTAATAAATGCTTATAAATGAATAGTATGAATGCCCAGATGTGGTGCATTAACTGCACAAACCCAAGTTTTTTGTAATGTTATTACAATGGAAAAGTATATTTTTCAAGAATTTAGAAGCACAGAAAAAATAATAAAGCAAGCACTTCTGTATCTAATGACTAGAACCAACTTTCTTCGTGAAATAACTACTCTTCATATAATTAATGATGAAAATCTAGATTGAGTTTGAAATTGATTTCCACTTAATCATTTAATGTGTAATATGTGATTAAAGAAAAAGTAGAAAAAATAAATTTTCTGTGACATAATATCCTTTTCAGACTGTTCATATACATAATTGAAGAAATCTGAGAATCTTGGTTTATTGATTAAACTGAGTTTAATCAATAAACATGGATTTCACTTTTTCCACAGTGATTGATTGACTGTCAATAAAAGTGTTCCTTTAATGTGATAATTTTTTTCCATTTATCCTGAATACAGCCAAAGCTGGAAGAAAGAGTAGTAATATATATATATTTTTTAAATATGTCCCTCTTTTAATTAATCATTAAAGGCAAACAAGTCTACATTGATTAACTCTCTTCATTCTAAAACTTAAATCTACACTATTTTCAAGAAAAATGACCTTATCATTACAGTTTATAGGGCTCCTTATTCACAAAGATTTCTTTCAACATTTAACGGTAACTTTAATAGTACACAAGTATTTAAAACAAATTTTGCAGCCTACTATTTTAAGAGGAAATGCATTTGTAGGCTTATAGCAAATTTAGTTTTCTTTTGGATATGACAGTTCATGTGCAATAGCATGCTCTTAATTATTTAATGAATAACAATTCATTAAATAATGCTTGTAATAGTAGATTTCTCATTCTTCGTTAATGAACTTATTTGTACAAGTAAAACAATGCTTTTATAGTATTCCACAACTGCTGCTTCTAAGTACAGATTTGCCTCTATTTCCTAAAATGCAATACAGTGCAAGTAATTCTTCCTAAATTGAACTAAATCACAAGGTCAGCAAGCAAAAATGCATACACAATACTGTTTGTCTCATGAAGTCATAACCACAAGAAGTCATATTGATGCCAGTTCAAATCCCAAACAGGCTTTATCTCCAGGGTGGTGTAGGTTTATTTTGGTAGTTGACAGGGTGATGAATTGCCAAAAAAATTTTCTGCATTTATTAGTTTTTTTCCCCAGTGGTATATATTTATGACCCTAAGTTGGGTCCCTCACAAAAAAAAAAAAAAAAAAAAAAAAGACAATCATTTCAATGCAGAATCTAGTTCTAGGTAACTCATTGTTATACTTGCTAACTTTGTTATAATGGTGCGTTGTCCCAACCTCAGAAGAAGCATTTTAGGCCTTTTGCAGAGTAATTGCTGAAAACATAATTATAAAATTCTCAAAACTGTTCTGTCTTTTGTCTAGGGTGACCAACTCTTGATCACCCAATTTTGGGATCTCGACCTTAAAAAATCTAGACAACCAAAAAAAAATTATTTATTATTATTATTTTTTTTTCATTGGTCCATCAGATTACAAAATACCTTGTAATATTAACGTACATGCATGTCCCTTCTTGGTTATTATACATACAGTTTGTGATGGTATGCAATGGTATGGCGTACCGGCACCTTTATTAACAGTGACATTTGGATGCACTGCACTTTGAAATTTGTAATATTCCATAAATGTTTTTCACATGTTTATTTACTATTCAAATAAGCTTAAAATTATTTAACTTAATTTACATTTTTCACTGTGTATTGTTAAGATATTTCCTGTATAAAACAGTATAACCATTTTTATAATTCTAAATTACCCAGTTGGATATCTGTTTAATTATTTTGACAGACTTCTCCTTGGAAGTTACATTTAAAATAGTTTTCGTTGGGCGAGAAAATTTTCATATAGCGAACGGATTAGGAGAGAATTAACTCAGTACGCCCTGTTCGCATTTCTGGCCTTCAGGCAATTAGTGCTGCTCCGCGAATTAAGAGAGCTAAAGGGATTACCATTCTACAACTTAGTGGTACCTGATAAAAACTATCCGACCACCCGTCCCACATATGAAGAAGTCGCGCTGGTCTGCAGTGAGCAGATCAAGGTATTCCCATGGGCTCTGGCCCACCTTCTACTGCAGTGGTGTTCAAACATTTCCCGTACAGGAGCCATATTCAAAAAAAATTCAAAGTATATAGATTTCTTTAGTGTGTTATATTTTCCATATCTTGTTGCATGTAAAAGTAAAATTGAAAATATTCAAAAATTTTATTAAGTACAATACACAATTACATTTACTGAACAAAACATTTAATGAGATTTTTTTTTGATAATTAACAAAATTTAAAATGCTGTTTTAGTTCACTTTCCGGGCGGGCCTAGGTTAGACACCTTCGTGAATCAACTGTAAGTGCCCCTTTTGAGAATTAGAAAAGTGATTTTCTTTTACCCCGACAAATAATCATCTGTTTCGCAAAAGTGCGTTATCCACATTTTTCCGTAAATTTTCCCTATCTCTGTTTACATGGTCACGGTATCCGAATGACACTGACATTTTGGACAGTTTCAAAAAAAAAAAAAAAAGAAAAAAGAAACAATTCAAATTTAAGAACTAGTGACAAATATCGATGACGAGAGAAGGAAAACGAGGACAATGAAGGTACTAAACCTTCTAAGCATGAATTATTAGCATTTGGTGAAAAAGAAGTTCGAAAATTGTCAATTAGGTTACAGTTAAATGCAACTCATGGATTTCGGGGGTACCTAATCGAAAAGATGGTTTCGGAAGAATTGAAGAATTTGATGGACACTCTGAGTACGATACCAATTTCATCGAGTGAATGTGAACGAGAATTTTCACAAATGAACCTGATTGTCAGCCCAACCAGAGCTTCGTTGATGACAAAAGCAGTTTCTTCACTACTGTTTCTTAAAATTGTATGCCCACCGCTGACCCGCTTCGATCCAGCAAAATATGTCAATTCGTGGCTGCTTCAGAAACTTCATTCAGCAACCGACACACGCAAAGAGGAAAAAAGAAGTCTGCATAGGGTGTCATATGAAAACTTAATAAAAATTTGGAAAATTCTACAAAAACTTTATTATAGAATTATTTTTAGGGGCCATAGTCTAACAAAGGACCCTTAAAATGTCACTCTGTTGTCTGTCTGTCCGTCCGTCCGTCCGTCCGTCCGTCCGTCCGTCACAGCATTGTATCTCTGGAACTACTCAACCTATTGACTAGAAATTTTGCATGGGTTTGCACATCAAGTGGGCCAACATAATGCCATATTGATCATTGTTGTCGACAACCTATAGCTACACCGTTGGAAAGAGCTCAAAGAGTACGTTAAAATATAATTTTAAAATTAAAAATGACTGCGCCAGACAGGAAAATGTGAATAATTTTCGTGTCCCCCTCTCTATTTCTGTTGCTAACAGAGCAAAAAATTTAAAAATCACATTAGCTATGCATTATTTGTTGCTTATCAAGGGAAAACTATTGCGATTGAAATCTATCATTTATAATTAAATTATAAATTATATATGTGTTAAAATTAAACAACCAATTTTTTATTGCACTTTGATAGCGTGCTTCTTTGTACTAAGTAACTCCTTTTGGTGACAAAAAGATTGCTAAATAGTTAGTTAATAATTTCATAAAAGTCATTTATAAATTTTGCGACCAGAAGTATTTTTAACAATTTTGAAAGCTGGAGTTGTCCCGGCAGGGAGACACTCAGAGAGCCAGTGTTGAGGCGTTGGTGGTGATGAGGCGCCTGTGCGGAGTCATGCACAGCCCTCACCTGCCAGTTGCTTCTTCCCCAAGACTTTAATTGCTTCTCCAGGAAGAAGTCTGAGTCGCTTCTCCCACCCTTGGCATTCACAACAACTGGAAAAACTCAAATAGACAAGGTTTTCATTATTTCCTCAGTTTTAGGCCAAGCCACGGTACTAGAAACATTTTTCAGTTACCATAAAGCTCTCTATTTGAGATACTACACTAACAACCATTCATGTCATCCTGAGTGCCCGGCACTCAGTAGTAGACCGATTTATTTACTTATTTTATTCACATTTTACTTATTTTTCAACATTAATTTTACAACAATAATTAATTTATACTTAATAAACTGTGTTAATATACTAAATTTGTTGTTCTTATTCCAAAAACATTACTACGAAAGTAACAATATCAGAGAAAAAAAATTTTAGAGTTCTTTTCATATCCTTTTAATTTTCAATTTTTCCTGATAGCAAAGAATGAGTACCGGCACCTATTTTTTTTTTTTTACAAAAAAAGCAGGTATGTCTTGACATATTAATTTTTAAAATAAACATCAAAGATGTGAATGGAGATTTATTTTATTTAAACTTTCTATACACATTCACATTATGCTAGTTAATGAATTTTAGTACAATCTATTATTATATTTTATACTATGTAATAAATTGGGACAAATGGCATCCCGCCTAGAGTTCTTTCAGGGTGCCACTATAGAGAACCGAAAATTGGGATGTCTCGCAAAATTTTGGATGGCTGGTCACCCTGCCTACAACCACTTGTTATAATTTATTGGAAGATCCTTGTGATGTGTGTGAATAATAAATACTCTAATTCTTCAGTTTTTTGTTATATTAAGCTTTGTTTGATATTAAAATATTTTGAATTAAAAAATATTGCTGTATACATATTGGAGTCCATAGACTTCTGTGTGCAGTATATTAAACAGAATTCTAAGTAGATAAAAAGTATCCGTATATAATTTTGAAATGTGCTCTTAACATTTTTCACCAAAAAAATGGAATTGACTATTAGTTTTTAGTTTCATGTTTAAAACTAATAGTCAATTCCAATTGATTACTATGTTCTTCTCCCTCCCCCAGCAGAATTAATAAAAAAATTCTGCTTCCATGATTATATAAGCAAAAATATATCCATGTGCATAATTCTGAAATTTGTTGTGACTACAGCCACTTCCCAACTTATGTAAGGGTTGTGTTCCACAGAACTCTTTTTACTTAAGTTGAATTTTATGTAAGTCGGAATTTCCCTAAATGCTTATGCATCATTCATAACTCTGCGTGCTGAATTTGACTGAAGCAAAAAAGAAATGTTCAACAAACATGTAAATAGAATTATTTATTCAATTTTTTTATCTCATGCACAGGAAAAATTACAAAAATTTCAAAATTATAAAATTAAAAAAGAGAGAGGAAACAGGCATAATATCAACAAGTTTTACCTTTCGAGCATCATTGCCAGAATTAACTCTCCAGCTGATAAGCACGCTGCTATAGAAGATGAGGGCTGTGAAAATTTAGAGGGGGTTTTTTCCAACACATCACAATTTCTCTGCATCTGCAGAATTGGCACTGCCGGCTTCACCACATACTTAAATGTTTTGGAAACCAGGACAATACGTGAACCTATTAAACCACCCGTTGCTTGCCATGAACTTTGCTTGGGGTTCACAGTACTTCTCCTTAATATCTTCATAAATACTTCTTGCTTTTGCTTGAATGGCCATTGGACTCAGGGGGCACTTGCTTCTGAATCTAATTTTCCATCTATATTATTAATAGCTTTTCCATCTTCGATATAGCACCTGAACACTATTTTGTGATCACTGTTGATCTTAAATGCATTGATCCTTTAATTTTTAATTATACGCACACTGTCCCTTAAAATAGCATTTACTGTTTAAGCAGCGAGACCTAATTCCATGCAATAGATGACAAACTTTGTCCTGCTTCGTACTTCTTAATTAATCATCTTCATTTCTAAATCAATTTTGTTTTGTTTCTTAGCACAGCCAGCACTTGCACTTACCTTTGATCCCTTTCCTTTCACCATTGTAATAAGTAAATAGGAATGAAGAGAAGATTCTGAAAATTTGTTTTTTATATGATTGAAGATTTCAGTGAAGGGGAACTTATTTCACCATAATACCGTAACGTAAAAACCTACAGGATTCTAGTTATCATTATTATTGCAAATTCAGTAAGATTGAGTTTACTACCTGTTTATAATTACTTGCAGCAACAGAAAAGCCCAATAAACCGGTAAGTGCAAATTGTTTTTATCGTTTTATGGTGGTGACCTCCAGAAATGTGCTTTAGAAAAATATCACAAAGGCGTTCAAAATTGATTCTTATAACGGAACATATGATAACGATGAAAAATGTGTAGTGCAATTTCCATTATTAAGATGACCTTTCAGAGAGATAAATAGCTTAGTTATATAGCGAAAATTTCAGCTTCCGAGGTCTTGAAACAAATTACCAAAAAAACATGTTATTGGATTCACATTACTATATTTACACAATACCTCCATTTATTCCTAAGGGATGCAAAATAGATTTGAACGATTTTTTTAAGTTTGCACTAGCTAGCAAGAACTTACATAAAGTCGAATTTCCATAAGTCGAGTATTACGTAAGCCAGGGAGTGCCGTTCCTGTATTAGTTTAATGTTTGTTTTATAATTGTCACAAAGTTACAATAATTACTGCAATCTATTAAGAAAAGATAATATATTGGTATGCTGAAAGCATAATTCAAAAAAATTACTTTTCCATGAATTAAAAAAAAAAAAAAAAAGTTGACCAAGTCGTGTGAAGTTCTGTATGATGCCCACTTACACACTTTATTAATACACACAATTTACATACATTCATTTCATATATATACAAACTTATATAGGTTTATATACAATTATATATACATTTCCATCATCCAGGTGTATGTATGTATTTATGTTGGTTACTGGCGGTTTCCAGGGTTCCCCCTATGTCCGCCGTCTATTAAGCAGTAGTTATTGCCAGCAGAATTGTAATGATTCATCTAAAGAGAACGACTTGAGTTTTGAATTTTGATACGACATCAGTGACTATTTTGAGTTTAAATTAGGTTTAGCCGCGTTTTGCTTTGGGATTACTATTTACACCCGCGCGTGCGAGGAGTTTAAGTTCAGCGTTAGTTTAGTATAGGGTGACATGAATGCACTAGAGAAGAATTAAGTTTATCGCTAGTTTAAGTTTTGGAAGTTTGGAAGGCGCGAGATAGAGTAGTATGGCGTATTAGACTAATTTAGTTTAGGATTCTTAATGCTGATAGCACTTAGATCTTTGATGTTCATTTTAGTGTGTGTGAAGTGTTGTATATGTTATTGTGGCTGGCATCTGGCATTTAGCAGCAGGGGGCTGAAGGCAAGTAGAGCCTCAACCCCCGCTCCCGTCCCTAGCCGCGAGGAGGCAGCCAGGTTCTACTATCTTGTTTAGAATCAGTTATTAATAACACATTTTGTGTTAACTCAGCTTCAATCTATATAGTTGTGCACCCGGATCCGCAGGGCCCAATCCTGACCTAGATCACGGGACACACCCATAGTATTTTAAATTCAACATTGGCTCTACATGGTTTGGAGTGTGCCCAGTTCCCGCAGGGCCCAATCCTGTCCTGGAACGACCACACCCTTAAATTTTTGGGTTGGAATTACTGAAGTAACATGGTTTGGAGTGCGCCCAATTCCCGCAGGGCCCAATCCTGACCTGGAGTTGAAGCGCACTCAATCAATACGTTGATTTCGTTGATTTACATTGATTCCAATACAGTCTGTAGCAGTGTTAATTCTTGTGTTCCTAGTTTCCTGTGGCTTGTATTCTCTTTCTACGGGAGAATACCTTTTCCGCGAAGGTGGCCAGCACTGAGAAGGACTCGGGGCTGTCGAGTAGCATTGGCAGGTCATTGAGGTTGTAAACGTTTGTTACAATTTGGAGTTGTGTTCTAAGGTCCACATAGTAATTGCAGTCAAAGATGATATGGGACACCGTCTCAAGCTCCCCGCAAGCACAGTTGGGGGATTCAACCAGGTTGAAAGTGAAGAGCTTGGCATTTATGCTGCCATGTCCTGTAGTAGAAACATTGTATAGAGTCCCGGGTTGATCCAGGGCTTGCTTGTTTTATTGATTTCTATAACTTCTGGCAAGTATGTAAATATTATTCTGCCAAGGGGAGAATCGGTCCAGTCCCTTTGCCAGTCAGCTAAGTACAATTGTCTGAGCCGGTTGTTATCTTCTTTAGTTGGTAGGGCAGCATCTATGCTGTATTGTGCTATGCTCTTGGGAATGGGCTGTTTTCTTTGGTATTGCAGGAAGGTGTCAATCACATCGTATATTACTGGACGTTTCCCACAGATGACACTTAGGGCAGCGGTGGAGATGGTCCGGCAAGCCCTGGAGGTGGCCAGGAGGAAGAAGCGTTGGGCTCGCAGAAGTATTTTGCGGACTTGTCCTCTGCTCAGGCTCGGTGCCCAAGCTCCTGCAGCGTAGCAAACAGTGGGGAGGAAGAGGGTATTATAATATAGTCTTAGCGTTGATGGCTTTATCTTCCATGATTTCCTGGTTATTTTCATTAGGTTTCCTGTTAAGATTTTGGTTTTCCTTAGCAAGTACTTAGCATGAGGAATGAAACTGAGCTTGTTATCCAGCATTACCCCCAAGTATTTGTATGAGTCAACCAGTTTGATTGTTGTGTTCCTAAGTTTGATCTTTGGTGGCCTACGTGGGTCAAGGTGGCCCTTTAAGAGCATCTGGCAAGTTTTCTCTGTTGAGATTGTTAGCTTATGGGTTATGCACCACTGGTCCAGATCTTCCAGGACATCCGTGGCTAGTGTTTCCAATTCCCACCTGGAGTTTCCGTTTATAAGCAAGATTAGGTCGTCTGCAAAGGCTACCTTTGTGATTTGTGGTTGACCGGTGGCGAGCCACCCGTCAAGGACCAAGCTCCAGCAAAGGGGGCCAAGAACTGATCCCTGGGGGCAGCCTCGAGTGACCAGTCTGGTTACTGAGCAGGATCCGTTGTAGACCACGAGGCTACGGTCTGTGAAATAGTCGGACATTAATCGGTAGATTGGGGCGGAGACCCCGGCCCTCCGCAACCTCTCCAGGACACTTTGCCACCAAACGGTGTCAAAGGCCCCTTTGAAGTCCACGAAGAGACCGAGGACGTAGGTATATTCCGAGGATGAGATAGACTCCAGGACATGGTTTATAGCATCAACCGCTGATTTGCCTGCAGTGAAGCCAAACTGGGAATTGGAATTGAGGCTCTTTGAGTTGTATAATGTGCGTATTCTAGCTGCAAGTAGTTTTTCTAGCACCTTTCCCAGGATGGGGAGAAGGGCTATTGGGCGGTATGATGACGCTTGGTTGGGTGGTTTGTCCAGTCCTTTCAGCAGTAATTTCAAGTTTGCCTGCTTCCACGCCTTGGGGAAGGAACCGTGGTTTAGACAAGAATTGAACAACTGTATCAGGGTGTTTGGGGAGATGGACCAAATTCGTTTGACTACTGTGACCTCCAGGAGATCCAGTCCAGGGCATTTTCCTGATTTTAGCGTGCTGACTGCATGGTCTATATCTATGTGGGAGAAGGGGTCCTCATAGCTTGTGGCCGAGTAGGTTAGATGGTCCAGCCGAAGCGTTGTTTGGGTGGTACCCTCCGCGGTGGGACAGTCTTGCTGTATGATTCCATCGAGCAGGTTGTTGATTGAATCTTCCCATGTAAGTGACTCCTGATTGTTTTGATTCAGGGTGGATTGAGTGATCTCCCCTGGGTGGATCTTATCAAAAATGAGCCTGTAAACTAGGCCCCAAGGGTCTGTACTCATGGATTTTTCAACAAGTTTTCCCCACGCTTTGTGTTTTTCCTTGTAAATTCCATTAAAATAGAGCTTCCGTGCACTGCGGTAGTTTTCATTTAGTCTGTCTATTTCAGCTGGCGATCTCTGGGTCCTTCTTGCACGGCTAAGTTGCTTCCGTGCCTTCCTCAGGGCTTTCCGAAGGTCCGTGAGTTCCATTGTCCACCAGGGCACGTAGTTTGGTTTGCGGGACTTCTTCCGAAAGAAGGAGTCGCAGATTGCGGTGCACTGCGTCATGAAGTCTGTCAAGAGTAGGTCAGGAGGTGGCAGGTTTGCCAGGTCTTTGTCATTGTTAAGGAATGCAGTTTTGGCCAGGTTGTCAAATTTTTCCCAGTCTGAGTTCCTTATTTTGTATCTGGGAAGATCATAGGATTTCCTCCTGAGTGCATGGTGTATGAGTGGGCAGAAGGAGAAGGCTATAACCGAGTGGTCACTCGACGTCCATGAGGGATGTAGCTTCCATTCTTTTATGCAGTCTGCTATGGATGAGGTTGACAGTGTTATGTCGATGTGAGAGGTTCCTGAGGCGGAGGAGAAAGTAGGTGGGTGGCCAGGTGTGTTACAGATGTTAAGATTTTTTGTGGCAATCAACTCCTCCAGGATTTCCCCTCTGGAGTCTGCCGTTGGGCTGTTCCACATTGGTGAAGATGCATTTGCATCCGTTAGAATAATTATGCTTTTCCCTACTAGTGTATTCATTGCGTTTTCGAGGTTAAAGGTCCAAAAATTGAATTTGTTAAACATATAACACTAACGATGTGTATATATAGTCTGGGCTGCCGACTGGGCTAGCCGGGTGGGTAAAGTGCCTGCCTGGCAACCCAAAGGTCATGGGTTCGAATCCCACCTCAAACTTGGATCAGAGTAGAAAATGCAAAACTTTGGGAGGTGCATTATGACCACAGAAGCCGATGCGCCAACAACAAACAAACAAAAACAAAAAAAAAATAGTCTGGATCTTTACTTTATAGTTATTGGGTGATGTTGAGAAAATAGTTGAGGTAATCCTAGGTTTGTTCTGTTTTGTGGCATTCCTTTTAAAGAGGCCTGCAGAAGCTTACTGGTTGGAAATCACTTGCATAGGCAGCTGTGATATACTACCATCACACAGTCAACATTGAGCAGAGAAAATGTTCCTGAAGGTCATTTCTCACTGCCACACAGAAACCAACTCATGCTGATTGACATCTGCCAGTATTAGCATGAATTGTAGTAAAGTTTTCTCTGCTAACATCAGCTGTTTAGTCAGTGGATACTGTGTGATTAAATTGGCTAATGTTACTTGTGATTTGTTTGTCTCTTGATCTACTACATGACTAATTGAACTTAGCAATCAGTCCCATAGTTTATGCAGAATAGTAAACTCATCAACTTGCCGAGAAGGAAATGCTTGAGTGACAGAAGGATTAAGTGGGACATACATGTTCAAGCAGGTTTGCATGTGAGAGCACTTCCAGTGCCCACACATTTAAAACTTTCATGACAAACTAGCCATGAAAGCTTAACAGGCTTTCTTGAACATGTACAGTCTGTTGTGTTAAATGGTTAAAGCCAAATGTTACTGCAAAATTCAGTATTTCACAAAACAGTTTATCAACAATTAAAAAACATCATATGTAGGTACTTGAAGAATAAAAACTAGAATTTCTTACTCTAACTCTTATTATGAAGTTCATGATATTAAAAACTGTAAACTAAATAAAAGTGCTAAAACTTGGGCTTTCATACCAGCATGCCTTTTTATCAATTTGAATGATACAGCACCTTGAATAGCAAGATTATTCAGATATCATGTAATTATTATTCTTAATGAGCTGATCACCATTAAACATTATGTGAATACCTCCATTCTTCACAGTGAGTTTTGTCGGTATTGTACTTCGTCGTGCCGACCAGGCGAGCCGGGTGGGTAAAGTGCCTGCCTAGCAAACCAAAGGTTGCGGGTTCGAATCCCACCTAGGGCTTGGATCAAAGTACTGCAAAAACCTTGGGAGGTGCATTATGGCCACAGAAGCCGATGCGCCAACAACTACCAAATAAAAAAATTTTAAAAAAATTGTACTTCGTAAATAAAACTAACACACTTTAAAATTGTAGGTTCTGATACCTGTGGTGTATCATTTTGTATGAATTTTCTCTATTTGGATAGTATGAGAATTTGTTATATTTAATTGTACTTTCAAATATAGAAAATTCATACAAAATGATACACCACAGGTATCAGAACAATAAAACACGTACAAATTTCAGTTATGTAAACAAAGATTGAAACTCGTTGTAACAACAGTAAAACAGTCAAAGTCAGCTCAAGTAAGCTTCCCATGTATATATGAGCTTTAAATTTCTTTATAAACATTTAGGGGAGTTAACCAGTTAATGATGCAGCATAGACAATCTGACATCTACAGCCATAGTTTAGCAGTGCCTAGCAAAAATGGTCTGAACATATGTTTAGTGTTGGTTTCTGCTTTAAGGTTACAAGTGGTAGATACTTTGTTTTGAATAACATAGTGTTTCGTGACTAGCAATTGCAATGAAAAATTCTTATAGCAGTGCATTAAATATTAAAAATGTTTTGTCCTACTTAAACAGTGCTTCTTGGTATACAAATCTTTAGTCATAAACCTTTGTCTTCAAAGATAATAGAACACCAGTAGCCAACAACCTGATCATATTTAAACAATTGCATTCAGGCAATTCACTCTGCTATATAGCAACATTAATATGATAAATCAGCAATTAACTTTTGTGCAGACTGTTCACTTATGAAAAAACAAATGGAATTTACTTTTAACTGCTATTAATCTGCAAGTATTTAAGATAAAACCTAAATTTAAATCACAACATAGTAATGGCTATCACTAACCTTTTTTAAACCAATTACCTTCTCTTTTCATTGGTAAAGTAAAACAAGTTAATGTATTGCAGTGTGTTACATTTCAGGAAAGTTAGCAAATAGTAATAATTCATAATATATATATATATATGTATATATATATATATATATATGTATATTTTAATTAATATGATAAATAAAAGTAAAGATGGCAAGTTCGAAACTCCGGAAAGCTTAAAAAATTACATGAAAACGTTTAAAGAAAGTTACGATAGCCTACATCAGATAAAGGCGGGAAAAATTTACTAAATACAGAATTCCGAAACGGGGAATAAAATATGAAATATTAATAAATAATGAAATCTGATGTCAGCAAAATAAATATTGATGCTAAATCAGGTATTTCATCGGGGGACTACACCTGACATAGCATCAACGGACTGCGTTTCCATACTTGCCCATAGTTATGCAGGAGAAAATTTATAAATGTAAATAAACAAATATAAAAAAAATGTAAAAAAAAAAAAAAAAAAACGAAAAGGTATCTCTTACAAAGTATGGACAAGGTAGTCCCTACGCAGTATTATAATGAAGATATAATTAAGAGAAAAGGGTGAATATTATAAAAAGTAGAAGATTAAAAATATTATACCTGAAAATGGCGACGCGAAACTACATGAGGTCAATACGATAGCTGCAAACAAAACAAATAAAACAGCTACTAACGAAAAAATAGATGACTAGTGACCTCTGTAATCAGTTTTTAAGACAGTATTTTAAATATACAGAAGAAATGTGGCGAGAAGTGTACCAGAGAGGACCATATATATAAAAAAAAATAAATAAAACGGGAGAGGCTGTGGTTTTAAGCTTAGCATCGCGCAAAGCAGCAGATGGCTAAAACTTAAATTAATATAAATAGTGCATTAAAACCAATAGAGATAACAGAATGATAAAAATTGTTTGGACAAACAAATGCACCAAAGCACGCAAAGCAGCAGCAAAGGATGCAGATGTATATGAAATAATATAAATGCCAATGCAAGCAACACTAAAGGCCACAAGGAAAAAAATAGATTAACTATAGAATAAAGATTGAAGCCAGCAAATGGCAAACCGGAGTTAAAAACAAGACCATATAAAGACTGAATAACAGAGATGGGTGTAATTTATAGGATATATATATATATATATATATATATCCTAACAAAGAGCAACAACTCTTATGCATAAACTAAGGACACCTTGTTTCTGTGCATCCACCATATTGTCCGTTCGTTCCTCCAACCAGCACATGACAACAAACAATATCCAGTGCTTCAGCTACAGTATGTAGTATATGGATAGCCCATGTGATGAAATGTATGAAAAAATTGTGTGTAATGTAAAATGGGGCAATTGTATGTAAAGTAAATTTAAATACTAATGCTTAATGATTAAGCTAAAACAATGTAAAAGATTAAAACTAGGGTTAGCATGTACTTAACTGTAACATTTATGGTTTGTGTTCTTTTTCTCACACACCTGCACTCGCATTCATTCTTTTGGCTTTCATTTCATTTTTTCGACTCTCGGTTTCTGCACTGCACTCTCTGGGCACCTCAACTTACTGTTATCCTTCAGTTGTGGCACAGGCCAGGGGAGAATGCAGTGATAGTGTTTGTGTTGTTAGTAAATGTTTGTTAGCGTGTATAAATTAATGTAAGTTATTATTAACTTTGTATTCTTCCAGGCAATTGCATTTGCTCTTCCAGTCATTCCCATTCACCATAACTCATTCACTCTTTCTTTCACCAAAACTGACATTTATTCTCTTTTACCATAATTCACTCTTCACTCAGTGTCCAGCCTATTCATTCTTCTTTCATTCTACATTTCATCCCTCTTGCTACTAGCTTACTGAGATTTTTCAGCTAATCTGCTTCCCTGACATGGTTGCTTATTTGGTGTGGGCCTAAGGTTCCTACACGTGGCAGGGTAGTCAGGGGGGTGTACATGATTTGTCATGTCAGATTGCAAAATACTGCTGTCCCGACAGTTTTTAAGTCATCGTCTATGCATTGTGGGAGGCATGGGCAATTTTAACTGTTGATTATTGTTTAATTGTTGGGGGAGCTGAATTACCATTCTTTGGATAACTCTGTGCATTTCAAATACTTTCTGTTTAAAGGTTATAAATGCTTTATAATTTTCCTCTTCTATGATAAACAGACCTTCTTCTCCCCTGGGAAGGGGACCAATCTGTGCTATTAGCTGTATTCTGGGGATGTCATAAGTTATACATTCATATAGAGAATGTATTCCCAGTCTTCACTCTCACCACAGGCACAGTTTCGATCATCAGTCAGCCCTAAGGAAGTTAGTTTTGCCTTTAGGGAACCGTGACCTGTCAATATAAATGTTGTAAAAAGTCCAGCGGCATACCACTTAGGTAGCTTTAGGCTAACTATTGCCACCCATGGCAGAAACCTTTTGGTAACCTGACCTCTGGTTGTTTGCCTTAGCTCATGGAGCTTTGTTTTTGTTTTTTTTCCTTTCAACATTGAAGGTATTGGCTGTATCAAGGGCTATCCTCAGAAATTCTGTGGGTATGCCCTTTTTTAAGTCTATAATACAAGCCTCTTTTGGCTACTTCCAGGTAAAGTGGGGGAGCTCCTGCCGGCAACTGCAGTTCAGGTGTGCACACTGTGCAACATGCTCTGATAATAGTGAGGAGTATTGTCCTTTGTATTGATTCTAATTTATTGCTGTTTCTTGCTATGGCCACACACCAGCTCCATAGGTGATAGCAGTTAGGAACATTGCATGGTATATGATTGCCAGATTCTTTCTTTTGAGCCCCCAGTCTGATCTATTGATCCTGGCAATCATACCTGCATAATTTCTCACTTTCCTTTCCAAGTAGTTCAGGGGATAAAAAATTAATTTTGAATCAATGGGATTCAAATTCAAAAATCATGTCATCTGCAATGCCCAGATCCAAGGCCAGAAATCCATCCAGAACAATGTTCCAGAAGAAAGGCCAAGGATTAAACCCTGCGGGCAGCCTTTATTCACAGGGCATGTCAATTCCTGGAACCTTGTGCACACTGAGACACTTCTGTCAGTGAGGTAACTGTTTATTACCTTATATAGGTTTTGGTGGCATTTTTGCCTGGCAGAGTCTCCTAAGGACACTAGGCTGCCAGAGTGAGTTAAATGCCCCAGCCAAGTCAGTAGTGATTGCCAGCATGTATTTCTCCTGTTATCAGTAGGTGGCGCATTTCATCCTCTGTAGAGTTGTCCTGGTTTTACTGATTGTAGGAATGTAAACCTGCTTCTGTATAGTATTGAGCTGATCTGCTATATATTAGTCTTTTGTGTATTTTCCCTAGTACAGGGAGTAGGGCTATTGGTCTATATGATTTGAGATCAGTGGGGGTTTCTCAGGTTTTTTGAGAATTAATCTTAACACTGCTTTTTTCCATATTTTTGGGAATATACCTTCTTTCATACAGTTATTATATAGTGCTATTAATTGTCTGGTGCTATTTCCACTAATTTTTTGATGATCTCAAAAAATGCCCGGTTTTGGCCTCTAAGGAGATCAAAACTGGGCATTTATTGTTTTCAGTTTCAGTTCTAAGTCTTGTATAGTAAACAGAGGTTCAATATTGGAACCTCTGTTCAGTGTTTTTGTTTATAATGTCTAGCTGGGTGGGTGAAGGATCCTCATTTTCAGTCTGGATAATATTGTCTAGGATGTTAACCCAAACACAGGGTTGGCGTTCCATCTTGTTTGACAGTAGTTTCTAAGACATCTCTTGGCAGCTTGTTGTTCTCTATTCTTAAATTAATATTTGGTGACTACTTTCATTTTTATGATATAGATACATTATGAAAGTTAATGAAAATTAGACAACTTCCCAAGGGTCATTGTTTCCAGTAGTTCCCACCAAGTGCCTCCAGCATTCCTTTTTCTTGTCCCTTATGAGGGCTGTATACTGATTCCTGAGAGATTCTATAAGAATCTCTCAGTGAATCCACCTTGTTTAGTGGCTAAGATGGTCTGTCTCTTTGAAAATTGCTCCTCGCATGGTGCACCCTTCTGATTATAATCAGTCCAGGGCACCACCTGGGGACTGCTTGCTTCCTCAGTTTTTTTCAGTGGGATAGACAGGTCGGCTGTTTTTTTTTTAAATGTTTGTCATAGCCAGTGCTTGCTAGTCTGGGCTACAGTTGCCTGAGCCATAGCACTTAATTTCCTGTTTTTGCAGCTGCTGTATGTTCTACAAAAATCTGCCAGTTTGCCTTTTTGATGTTATACCTTTTGATATCCAACATGGAGTGTTGGGTTGTTTGTAATTGCCTGTTTAGTTTCAAGGTGATGGCTTTATGATCTGATGTGGTCCAGACTGGCTGGACACACCAGCCTGTAATTTTATAAGCTATTGATTTGGTGGCAAGAGTAACGTCAGTGTCACTCTCCCACATGGTGCTGCTAAAAGCTGGGAGGTTATTTGGTTGGTTTAACACTTGAAAATGCTTGATTTTATTTTTTAATTTAGCTACAGATTTTGGAAATATACGTAGAACTTTTGTATCATTCAAATCTTGTCACCATAGTTATAGAGTGAGTGGTAGGGGTAGGGTGTCCATACGTCCCGGTGTCCCGAAATTTTTTTTTGGGACGCTTAAATGTCCCGGTTTCTTATTGCGAAAAATTTTGCACAATAAAAAATTAGTAGCGGAGTTCGGAGCATTGTCTTCAATCGTGTCGTCAGTTACAGCCTGTACATCGCCGGTTTGCTGCCACCTCACTATAAACTTTATGATGGTCAGAAAACTTAATCCATATAATCGAGGTGGTGGTGTCTAGCATTGATTGGCAGGCCTTCATTTCTCGCGTATGCACGTGCGATGTTACGTGTTCAGTTTCATTTCACATGACTTTTAGTTTAAGTTCAGTGATGTGGATGTTCGGACGTGTGTTTTCTTCCTTTATTTTCAGGCGCGATCAGTTTTTAGTATGCACATGGCTCGATCAGTTTTTAGATAAAGATAAGCGAGTTTTTGTGTAAGTTTTTTAAATTAGTTTAAGCTGCATAATAAAAAAAAATGCCTAAAAGTAAATGTGTTTTCAAAGAGAACTTCCAGAAAGAATGGAGTTTTATAAAAAAAAAAAGGGAAGACACGAAAATGAGGCTGAATGCAGAATGTGCTCATGTTTTATCAACATAAGTCACGGTGGGAGATGTGATATCAAAGATCACGTTAATTCGAAAAACACTCAATGAAATTTCAAGCAGCTGCATCATCATCTAAATTGGAACACTTCTTTGTCAAAGAAAATTCAAATGAATATGATAAGGTTGACATTGCTAAACTTACGATGGTGTGTCATTTAATTAAACACCATCAGTCATTTAGAAGTGCTGATTGCTCCTCAAGCCTTTTCGGTCAACTTTTTGATGACTCAAAAATCGCACAATTTTTCTAGTGCACAAATGAAAACAATTGCACTAATAAAGAATATACTGGCTCCTTATTCACTTAACGAAGTTTTAAAAGATATAAGTAGTACTGAATTCTTTGGAATTTCCGTCAATGCAAGCAACCATAAAACGGAGAAAGTATTTCCATTGTTATTGCATTATTTCAATGAGAAAATTGGTGTGCGAGTTAAGCTTCTTAAAATGAATTCTTTATCCAATGAGACATCAGAAACTATCGCCAACTACATCCTTACTTCTCTAAAGGAAAATAATATCCCCAAAGAAAAGTGTATTGCGTTCGGAGCTGACAATACGAATGTTAATTTTGGAGGGATCAACAGAAGAGGCCAATGCAACGTATTTTCTCGACTCCAAAATTTTGTTAATTCCAATATCAAAGATGTCGGATGTATAGGGCACATATTTCATAATTCTGCTCAATCGGGAGCAGGAAGACTAGCCATTGATGTGGAATTGGTAGTTATGAAAATATTTTCTTATTTTCACACTTATACTGTTCGAACGGAATGTTTAAAGGAATTTTAAAGGGGGGCGATTACTCCTCCAGATAACAGCGCCATAAGATAAGTGTCCCGGTTTTGTGTTCTTCCAAAATGGACACCCTAGGTAGGGGAATTCAAATTTTTAAATTGTGGTGAATAGGTACCTCAAAAGTTCAAATCACTTAGTTGAATAATTTTATATTATAATTAACTTATAAATTTTAAGTGTAACGGTATAGCCTGATACATAAAACTAAACTTGGTAATATTATTGCTGCGTAATTGGTGTTTTGATAAAAAAAAAAAAAAAAAAAAAAAAATTTTTTTTTTTGAAATTTTAATTATATGTAATTAATAATGTAAACCTAATAATAGTACAGTCCATTCCGGTTATTTGGGACACATCGGGACTAGTGCATTTTGGCCCGATTAAGCGGCTGCCCCAATTATCCGAAGTTTCACGTAAATAGTTAAAAATGCAATGTACCCCCCCCCCCCCCCTTTACAATTGGTTCACTGTACAATCAAATCACGTTACGACGAACTCAACATAGTAAGTTCACTATATGATGTGCAGTAAGTGCCTGTCATTGTGATCACGTTTGTGAATTGAATTTTAATTCTATTAAAGAGCAATTCTAATTAGCAATTAATTTTCCAGATACATATCCACCACACCCTTTTGGCATCTCTCATAATGTGGATATAACTTCGCAACTGTGATGGCTTGTTGTATTACCTGGGTACCTGCCCGCCCACTGATGATGAAGCTGCACAGCTTCGAAACGATCGTCTGGGTGGTGATACCGCTGAAAATAAATAACAGTAGTCTTCTCTACCAGAGAAGCGTTATTTATTTGAAGTAATGCAATAGTAGCTATCTCGTTGTGAAGGCAGTCACATTATGAGAGACAATTAAAACGATGCC
The DNA here is from genome assembly GCF_048544385.1 of Mastigoproctus giganteus. Classification (NCBI taxonomy): domain Eukaryota; kingdom Metazoa; phylum Arthropoda; class Arachnida; order Uropygi; family Thelyphonidae; genus Mastigoproctus; species Mastigoproctus giganteus. The sequence continues at coordinate 36,748,660 of NC_143575.1, forward strand.
CTCTACGCTACATACGTAGTTCAAATATATGGGTTAACTATGGTGTATTTACACTGATACTATATAATTTATTTCTGTGTATCATTTACCTTGCAAGTGATGCTTCAACAGTGGAATCTTCTGCAACCAAATGTCAAGGTGTACAGGTGCAGGCAGAATGCTTGGGCTCCATATTTTAAAAGTAAAAACAACCTTGTTGCCCTGCTGTTATGTCAATGGTTTGATGACAGCTTTGAATGTGGAGCACAACCCACAGGACTGGAGGCTATTCATAGACTCATCAAAGCTGTTTTGCTCCACAATGGCAACTTCAATTCCTCTAGTCCACGTGAAGGAGACATATGAGAATATGAAATTAATTCTGGAAGTAATGAACTACAAAGACCACCAATGGCAGATCTGTGGATACCTGAAGGTGATTGCAATACTACTGGGCATGCAGTTGGGATACACAAAGTACTGCTGTTTCCTGTGTGAGTTGGACAGTTGTGCGAGGTTCTCACACTGCAAGAGAAAAGTCTGGCCTATAGGGGAAAATCTGTGCCCCGGGGAAAAAATATCCAGCACAATTCTCTGGTCGATCAAAGCAAAATTCTTCTGCCTCCTTTACACATCAAACTGGGACTCATGAAGAACTTTGTTAAGGGGATGAACCAGGATGGAGAAGTTTTCAAGTACCTGAGAGGACAATTTCCACCGTTGAGTGATGCTAAGGTTAAGGAAGGAATCTTTCCTGGTCCGCAAATTCGTGAACTTTTAAAGGATGAAAACTTTGAGTGAGTCCTCTAGGATAATGAGAACCCAGTTTGGGAAGCTTTTAAAAGTATTGTGCATGACTTCCTGGGAAACTGAAGAGCTGGAAACTATGTTGAGACTGTGAACAACCTTCTAGAAAAGTATCATCAATTAGGCTGCAACATGTCACTGAAAATCCACTTTCTCTACTCTCACCTGGACTTCTTCCCTGAGAACTGTGGTGCATGAGACTTGTGGCAGGGAAGAAAAAATGCATGTGATGCATATAAATTATCAGGCGACACAGAAGCCTATGGTATCTATAAGCTGGTCTGTAATCAAGTCACAAAGGAGGTTAAGTAAGTGAAGGCAGATTATGAGAAATCTTTGGCAATGGATGCAAAGAAAAACAACAAACACTTCTTTACTTATATAAACTCTAAAAGTAAGGGGATGAATCAGATTGGTCCACTTGATATTAGTGGTTTGACTGTAATGATCATTCTCAGATAGCTGCCAAACTAAATGAGTATTTTGCATCTACATTCACGCATGAGGAGTTATTTGAGGAGGAGAGAGTCAGATGTTTATCAAACTCTAACAGGGAGTTAAATGATTTTGTAATAACTGAGAGCAAAGTGGAGGAGAAATTGTTGCAGTTAAACATAAGAAAGGCACCTGGGGTGAATGGGATCTATCCAGTTATATTAAAGGAGGCAGCAAAGGAAGTAAGCAAACCCTTATCCATAATTATGAGAACATCCTGGGATTCAAGGGAAGACCCTGTGGACTGGAGATGTGTGAATGTATCTCCTATTCACAAAGAGATCAAAGGGAAGCACGAGTTAGACCTGTTAGTTTAACGTGTTCCAGGAAAATTAATCAAGTCACTGGTAAAACAAGTAATACAGATTCATCTAGACAAGGCCACAATTATACTTCACATGCAGCAGCATGGGTTTGTTAAGTGGAAATCGTGTTTCACCAAATGTTTGGTTACTACGATGTGGTCACAAAGGAACTGGATGCAAGAAATAATTTTGATATCATATACTTGGATTTCACAAAAGCTTTTGATACTGTTGCACATAAAAGACTGCTGTACAGATTGGAGCAGTGTGGCATTAAGGGCTAGTTGCTGCTATGGATAAAGGATGGTTGAATGGGAGTAGATAGAGTGGTAATCAATGGACATTGGTCATCATGGTCTAATGTTCTTAGTGGAGTTTCTCAGGGTTTAGTGTCAGGCCATTGTTTGCTGTATTTATTAATGATATTGATGAGAGCATTGCTGTCATGTGCAGTGTATAGAGAGACTACCAGGACACCCTCTTCAATAGGATAATGAGGTAATATCCTATTGATTAAGGCAATGGTCTGGCCACATCTTGAGTACTGCTTACAGGTGTGGAGGCCTCATTTTAGGAAGGGCGTAGAGCTGCTGGAACAAGTACAGACAACGGCAACAAGATTGGTGAGGGAAACAAAGGAGTGCTCTTACCGAGATTGACTTCAGTTCTGCAAATTGCAGATCTGGTGACCAAGCACCTCTGAGGTGATCTGATTGAAGTGTTTAAGGCTTGAATAGATTGAGAAAGTTCAATGCTGATGGGAATCTTCTTCTTGCTCAGACCACACACAAGGTTTCACAAATTGAAATTGAGGAAGGACAGTTGCAGAATTGATGTGCAGAAGTTTGCCTTTAGCCAATGTGTAGTTGATTGTTGGAACAAACTTCCATCTTTTGTTGTGGTATTTGATAGTTTAAATAAATTTAAGGAAAACTTGTCAAACTATTGGAGAGGATGAATAGGTAAAATGGGAGGTGCTTTCCCCCCCCCCCCCCCCCCGTTTGTTGCTGTATAAGTTTTTTTTTGCATCATTTGTTAATGCCATGGTCTTTTAACACAAGATAATTGTTAAGCTTCAAATATTGTTAGCTTTTATTTACATATAACAAAGAAAAGTTAGAAAACTGAGTTTTAAATATCAAGTTCCTCACAATAAAAGGAAGCTTCTTGAAAGTTTTCAGCTAGATGTCTTCTAATTTTTAAAGGATAAATCATTTAATGTCCTTTCTCTCTACACCACAATCCACCATTTCACCTGCATTACAGGTTGCCAAACGGTTAATCTGTCATTTATTGTTGAATGTTTCTATAGCTTAGTATCAGATGAACTTTTCAATGATGTAAGGACATTGCCGAAAGGTTAATTTGCTGATTGCACTGTTTACTTTTTAAGTAAAAGGCCTCTGTAGCCGAGTGGTCAGGAGCCGAAGTGCAGTAGCACATGCTCCTTGAGTAGACTGGTGTTCAAGCCCCTGACTGCTAAATACGGTCGATCTGCCAGCCTGCACTGGACCAACGTGGCAGATTATGGTCCATTTCCCTCAGCACGAATTGTTGAGGAGGCCTGCATCCTGCAGTGGGTTAATAATGGCTGCAGTTTACCCTTTTTTTTTTTTAAACAGGTAAACTCATTGTGAAGGCAGTTTTTCTGTTGTGAATATTAAGGCCATTGCATTAACTAAGTAATTTAAATCCTTCCACCTTGTGGGTGGGGGGGGAAGAACAACAGAATAGTCCTAACTTCACTAAAGACAAATGGCATTAGCTGTTTTGTTTTATAGCTATTAAGTTATCTGTAATTAAATTCATATGATTAAATATGTGATCATTGACATATGTGCTTTCATGTGAAGAATGCTGACCTGGAAAGATATTGCTCTCTTTCCAAGTCAGTATGAACTGTTTTTATGAGTCAGTTTTCTAGGAAAGCAATTAGAAATGTGAGGGACAAAATATCAAAGGGCAAATACTCAATTTCGGGGACTCTTCCTGTAAACTGAGGACATTGGTAATATTAATATGTTCACTGCATATATGTGTGAAAGGGTAATAGTGATGTGCTGCAGTGCATATCTGTGGTCAAAATGCATATGAGTGTTCGTAAGCAGTCAACCAGTGAGTACCATAAACATAAAGGTACTTGAAATTAACAACTAATAAGTATTGATATGCTGAACACTTTGCAGTAATACATGGCTTATGCTTTATAGACTTGGCACATAATTTTAGTTTATGTGGCATTAAATGTTAATGTATAATCTCTCTGGCCTTCCTACATGAATAAGTTTGTTTCTATCTTGCTAGTGTAATGTATTTTTGTTGTTATGTGCTTGAAAATAGTATGCTCTGCAGCAAATGTCCCAAAAGCAATTTTACTTTGCTTTAAGCTTTATTTTTATAAACACAATTTGTAGACCCAATATGTTTGAAATTAAAAGCAGTATTATTTGTGGTTACAGAGTGTAGAAGTTCAATACACTTTCCTGTGCAATGCTCCCAGCTTTGTTGTCAGTTATTTCTCCTTCTGTTTTTGGGAATAGCTAGTTTCTCTATGGTAATTTTGCTAAAGAAATTTTTGAGGTAATTTAGGCACTTGTTATATCGCTCAATTCTAATTATATGTTGATAATTGGGAGTGTACTTTTTTCTGAGTAACAATATACACTTTCGGAATGGATATTGCTAACCATGCTGAATGTATTTGCTAATGAGTTGAGATTGGGGTACACCCTTAACGTAACTAAGTGCAAGAGTGTCCTTTGAGTGGACCATGTTTCAAGCCCAGATGAGTGCTAAATACAATTAATGATTTATTCTTGATTTATTGTAAATTCTCTCTAATCTGGTGGTCATGCCAAAGTATAAACAAGAACATTCCCCCCCCCCCCATCATAGACCCTTGATCTTGTATTAACATGTGTTAGCACCATACAGCAGTGATTCGGTGGAACATAACACTTTAACATTAGCATAAAATAATTTATTTTCAAGATGCCATTTACACGTTGGCATTTGATATTAAGAGGAAATTGGGCCTTTGATCTGATATACGAGGGATAAGCCAACTTTGTGGCCCATGCAGCTGTTCTCAGTGTCTTACCTCTTGATTTTGGGAAAAAACATTTAAAAAAAATTTATATATCTGATATGAGAAATGAAGATAAACATATACAGCTTAATCTTTTTGTGACTACATGTGCATGCACACAATTTTTTTTTTAATGTATGAACTCTGTGGAATATGCACTTGTACACAGTTTGCTTTGCATTAGGAACACCATATATTGTAGGAATAGGATTGTTCTGTGAAATTGGCAAATTCTGAGTTTGGAATAGCCAATATAAGATTGTAGTTCATGCATGTTGGCAATCAGTTTTGGGTGTTTGCAAGGAAGAGTGGGTTAGTGTCAAGATCCTTCCAACCTCGATTGTGGGAGAAAGATGTGCATGTGCCAGTATCTTAACAGCCAGCATGTTTAAGTGCACCCATTCTGTGGTGTCAAGTCTACTGTTACTGGCTCAACAGTCATTGTGCAACCAGCTGAAGGTCACATGTGATTGATGCCTATGGTGTTGTGTTGTCTCGTCTCATAACATAGCACAGTGGCCCAGCTAACTAAGTATGATGCAAGAATAGCAAAGCCAGTATCCACATGAACTCTGCACCAGACATTAGCCCATATGGGCTGTGGCACTCAGCAGCCATCATGGATACCCATGCTCACTTCAAGACACAAGAAACTGCACCTTACGTGGGGCACATCGACACCAACACTGGACCACCAGTGTGGAAATCTGTCGCCTGGTCTAATGAATCCCTTTCCAACTCTATCATGGGTGTATCTGCATTCACAGAAAGCAACATGAGGCCATGGTACCTGAATGCACCATTGGTGTTTGGCAGGTTGTAGTTTGGGGACTTTTCATGGCATGCCTTGGGTCCTCTGATTGCCGTTAATCAGTGGCTTGATAGGAATACCTACCTTTCTGTCATTGCCAACAAAGTACACTCTGTGATGACAGTATATTCAGCCAACTCTAGCATCTATCAAGAAGACAATGCACCATGCCACAAGGCCCAACAGGTTATTAACTGGTTTCAGGAATACGAAAATGAACTCTCCATCCTCACTTAGCTGCCCAACTCACTGATCTCAACTCAGTCGAGCATGTTTTGGAAAAGGACATTTGATGCTACAACCATCTGGTGCACTATGGCCATAGTTGCCGATGTACCTAATAAATCTCCAAACAAGCTGCAACCATCCATCTGACAAGGTGCAGGTATTATTGGACACATTATACAACACACTGGTAGCACTACCACTGGACACCCTGCAACACCAAGATGTGCATGTGTGGGCTGTATTACAGATGACACCCATGTGGTGGTAGATATTGCTAATGCAAAGCCAACTTGATTGTATTTAAATTTTGAATGTCATTTTAAAATATATCCCTTAATGCATGAATTTGGTGGAGAAGTCTTTAATTTCAGAAGCCATGTGCAAGGTTTCCATGTATTGTAAAATCAGAAAAGAACATGTTTTTCTTTTTGTACTGTATATAGATGTGATATTTCAATTTAAAGTGAAGAGAAATGCAATGTAATTAGACATTTGCAAACAAATAAGTGTAAATAAAATGTGCAGTGCATAAAAAAATGCAAGAATAGATGTAGCATTTCGTTGTGATAATGATGTTGTCATTTGTGCTGCTCATGCAGGTGCTTTGTTCAGATATGTTTATCAATAGTAAAATAGCAAAAAAAAAAAAAACGTAGAAGAACAAAAACAACAAGCATTGTTAGAGAAATTGTGCAGATAGAGAAAAGCAATGATTGCTCTAAACAATGTGCCATTTTTGATTGTTACAGATTCCAGTAATCAAAGCAACTCCAAGATGTGGTGCCCTTCATTTTAAAAAAGCAGCTTGCTTTCGGTGCTAATCAGTGGTCACAGGATTGGGATTCTCCTTCTAAACAACCTGAAAGAATATGGGATTCCTTTTAACACATTCACTGCTTCTTGAATGCAAATATGTAGCTTCAGATTTTAATCCACTTAAAGGGGAATCACCCTACTTTTAGAACTTTTCTAATTTGACAGAAGAAAATCCGATATTTTAGTCAAGCAGCCTTCACCGGAGACGGATTGATTCATTCATAGTGAGAAGGCCCAAAAACGTTACTGCCATTTTGATCCAGAATGATTCAATACCAGGTGGAAAATGTCAGTGGAGAAACCAGAAGTGAAAATATTAAAAACCATCTTGCACTAAATGTTGATAATGCTCCTGTTTTGGTAGGTCTGAAAACTGTAGTAGCAAAAGGGTGTTAAAAAAAGAGATTGGGCACTTGGTGGAAATAAGCTGTTCTTATCATCCCATTAATTTGTATGCTAAAAGGGAGTCACGTGACTTCCTGTGAAAGTGGTTGGAAATTTACTAATATCTAAAAAATGCCAAAGGGAGATTTATGCAATTTAATTTATACATGCCACTGAAGTAAAAAAAAAAATTTATGAATGCATGTGTATTAGGCTATCAAATTCCACAACAAAGGATGGAAGTCTGTTCCACCACCCAACCACCCGCTGACTAAAGGCAAACTTCTGCACATCTATCCTACATCTGTCTTTCCTCAATTTGAATTTATGCCCTCTGAAATGATTATTCTGAGCAAGAGGAAGAATTCCATCAGCAATGAGCATGCTCAAACCATTCAAGGCTTTATACACCTCAATCAGATCACCTCGCAGGTGCCTGGTCTCCAGACACTGTAATTTGTAAAATTTAAGCCTTTCTTTGTAAGAGCAACCCTTTGTTCCATTCACTAATCTTGTTGCCCTTCTCTGTACTCGTTCCAACAGCTCTACATCCTTCTTAAAATGAGGCCTCCAGACCTGTATACAGTACTCAAGGTGTGGCCTGACCATTGCCTTATATAAAGGGCATAATCACCTCCTTATCCCTGCTAGAAAAATTCCTGTATATCATTGACAAGACACTCTGAGCTACTCTTGCAGACCTGTCTGCACTGCTCAGAAAACTTCATATCTGCCTGCACAATTACCCCCATGTCCTTTTCGTTCTCTACCACTGTCAGTGTAGTACCACAGAGTTGATACGTTACTCTAGGTGCCTCAATAGCCAGGTGGGAAGGAGCAACAGTGCATAGCACACGCTTCTTGATTAGACCGGGGTTCGAGCCCGTCACCACCAAATACGGAGGATGCGTGAAGGTCAAGGAATGGCCACCGCATATCCCCGGAGCAATATGGCCATAGTTGCTAATGTTCCTAAAAAAACAAACAAACAAAACATACGTTACTCTGGGGTTGCTGTTTCCCATATGTAGTACGTTACATTTGTCAATGTTAAACTTCATTTGCCACCACTCAGCCCATCTGCTCAACTTTTCTAGATCCTGTTGCAGCAGCGTGCTGTCATTAGTGTCCTTAATAACCCTGCCAACCTTCGTATTGTCTGCAAACTTGGACATTAAGCCTGATATACCATCATCAATATCATTTATAAATACAGAAAACAATAATGGACCCAATACTGAATCCTGAGGGACTCCACTAATAGCATTAGTCCACAATGAGCAGTGTTCACTGATTGCCACTTTGTCTTCTCCCACTCAACCATCCCTTTATCCAAAGCAGTAATTTGCCTCCAATGCCACACTGCTACAATTTCTGCAGCAGTCTTCCATGTGCAACAGTATCAAAAGCCTTTCTAAGATCCAAATACAGTGGAACTTCTCTATTACGAACTTCTATTTAATGAGTTTCTCTGTATTACGAATTTTTTTGCAAAACATTGCACCTTGAAACGAAATTACATGTAAAATTAACCCCATATAACAAAGTGTTAGTCTCTCTATAACAAATTTTTAAAAAAAATTAGTAAAAGCAGTTTTGAAGATTTAAGCATTTATTGCTAAACAGCTGCTCAAATATACTGCCTCCTTCCTTCCTTCCGAAATTGCACATTAGCATCTGAAATTAAATAATCATCCTTTTAGTGAACACTTGTGGCCATTGATGCCCATAGGAGGGTCTTTGTTTCATTTTTGTTACAGTTATTAAACTAAATGGGTTTTCTTAAAAAAGTGGTCTTAAACTTTACAATAAATAGGGTAGATTTGTAAATTGATGTTGGCTCAGGGGAAAACAAAATTCGCTACGGTAAACCTTTAGCATGCTGTGGCGGCAATACATAGAATGCTACCCTAGTCGGTTTTTAGTAACGCCTACTGAGTGACATTTGCTTCTCACCTCAACTGTACCATGTGACCTTCCTGTCAATCATTATATGGCATGTCCGTTCTCGTCTAACTGGACTCCCAGTAGATGGTTTTCATGAATTTTTTTTAAATTTTTATTTCGTTCGTCATCAATCACACAGGCTATATGCGCTTGTATTTTATTTTATTTTTTCTGAAAAGTAACATACGGCATACGTTAATCATAAATTTTCTTTCTTGTATATATGAATGAAAGCAGAATAAAAGAAATTCACAAAGTAGTATATTTCTTCAAAGTGAGTGATACTGTTGAATTGGCGAGCGAATGTCATTGAGTAGGCGGTACTAACAATTCACTATATGGCCAGTGCAGTGAAATTTGCGGTGTATGTATCAGCAAGAACTGCAGTAGAGTAATTTTTATAATTGCGGAAACAATGTCGAAGAGAAAGTGTTTAAGTATTAATGATAAAGCAAAGATTGTTATGATATTGACCAGGGTTTTAAGGGGAAAAAAAGATGTTGCGGAGGAATATGGCAATCTGCATGCAGTTTATCTAGGATTTTAAAAAAAATCAAGAATCAATTTTAAATGCAATTGAAGGAAGAGCAGACAAGAAGCGAATTAAGTTGTGTATATACGAAGATGTTGATAAAGCTGTTCTAAAATGGGTGCAAATGATACGTGAAAAGAATATCCCAATATCGGGCCTAATAATTAAGCAACAAGCTCTGAAATTTGCACAGTCCCTTGGACATACAGAATTAAATGCGAGCACTGGGTGGCTAGATAAATTTAAGAAGCGCCACAGAATTGTGGAAAAGGTTATTTGTGGAGAAAGTGTTAATAAATAGTAAGCAAAGAAGATTGTAACAGTTGGAGGAACAATACCTTAAAGAAGATTTTGGAAGAATATGAGCATAAGGATGTTTTTAATGCTGACGAAATAGGTTTATTCTTTAAATGTTTACCGAATAGAACACTTGCTTTTAAGGATGATAAATATTTTGGCGGAAAACAAAGCAAAGAAAGAATCACTGTGCTAGTTGGAGCAAATATGACAGGAAGTGACAAATTAAGACTTTTAGTCATCGGAATATCAAAAAACCCAAGATGTTTTAGAGGCACAAAATCTTTGGAAGTTGACTACAAAAATTAATTTTTTTTTTTTTTTTTTTTTTTTGGAGTTGTTGGCACATCGGCTTCTGTGGCCATACTGCACCTCCCAAGGTTTTTGCAGTACTTTAATCCAAGCCCGAGGTGGGATTCGAACCCGTGACCTTTGGGTTGCCAGGCAGGCACTTTACCCACCCGGCTAGCCCGGTCGGCCACACCTATTAATAAAAAAGCATAATGACAAGTGATATTTTTTAAGAATGGATATTAAAACTAGACAAGCGTATAACAAAAGAAAAAAGGAAAATCGTGTTGGTAACTGACAACTGTTCTGCACATCCTGCCAATATTTCTGCCAAACTTAAAAGTGCGAAGTTGTTTTTACCACCAAACATAACGTCAAAACTCCAGCCAATGGATCAAGGCATTAAAAATTTTAAATTTCATTATCGAAAGAGAATAATAATGAAGATTGTCAATGCGTTATCAGAAAATAAAAACTTGGAGGTTACAATTAACCTTAGAGAATGCATCTCTGAACTGGCAAAGGTTTGGACAAACGATGTCACTGAATACACAATTCAAAATTGTTTTTCGAAAGCGGGGTTTGCATTGAATACAGAAGTCGAACAACGACTGGACGAACAAGATGAACTGCCCCTTTCACAACTGAAAAACTTTTGGACATTTAAAATTGTCTGGAAACATTGAAAATGAAATAACACTGGATAGTTATGTTTATGTAGATCATAGCAGAACATCCAAATGAAGATGAAATACTGCTGAACAGTGTTAGACGCGACCATGATCATGAAGAAATTAACTATGACGCTGAAGACGCATCAGAACAACCCGTAGAAAAGCCAACTCGCGAAGAAATGATTAACGCTTTTAAAAAGGTGCATATGGGTCTACAGTTTTGTGAAAATGTTCCTGATAATGTTTTTAATGCTCTGAACAAATGTGAGGTTTTCTTTGAGAAGCAGACAATTTTTTAATTGTACTGTGAAAACAAAAATTACAGAATTTTTTAATTTGTGATATTTACCGGCGAAAATTGTGTAAACGTAATTTAAATAAGTGTTTTTGAAATAAAATACATTAAAAATAAATGTAGATTCGTTTTCATTTTCTAATTAGATAATTTCTAATAAAAAATATACTCTGTATAACAAAATTTCTCTATAACGAATTTTTTCGCCAGATTTATCGAATTTGTTAAGGGAAAGTTCGACTGTATATGACATCAAAGTTATTCCCTGCATCCAGTTCCTTTGTGACCACATCATAGTATCCAATCAAATTGGTCAGGCAAGACTTTCCCTTAACAAAACAATGTTGTGTCCGAGCTATACCTGAAGTCTTGTCTAGATGATCCTGCAATGCTTCTTTAACTGGTGCCTCCATTAATTTCTGTGGAACAGAAGTTAAACTAACAGGTCTATAATTACTTGTGATGCCCTTTGATCCTCCTTTGTAAATTGGGTTTACATTTGCACATCTCCAGTCCATGGGTACCTCCCCTGAGTCCAAAGAAGCTCTCATAATTATGGCTAAGGGTTTGCTTACTTTCTTTTCTGCCTCCTGTAATATAACTGGATAGATCCCGTCCACCCCGGGTGCCTTTTTTATGTTTATCTTCAACAATTTCTCCTCCACTTTCCTCTCAGTTATTACAAATTCATCCAGCTCACTGCCAAAGTTTAACTCACCTCTGACATTCCCCTCCCTGAATAACTCCTCATGGATGAATGGAGGTGCAAAATATTCAGTTAGTTAGCTAACTGAGCAGGATCATCAACAGTTGACCCATCAATATCCAGTGGACCAATCTGATTCATACCTTTCCTTCTGGAGTTTATATAGGTAAAGAACTCTTTATTGTTTTTCTTTGCATTCTTTGCCAAGGATTTCTCATAATCTGCCTTTGCCTGCCTAATCTCCTTTGTGACTTGGTTACAGACTAGCTTATATCTATCATAGGCTTCCATGTCACCCATTAATTTATGTGTATCCCATACATTTTTCTTCTCTGCCACATGTCTCATTAGTTCATCTGACATCCATTTAGGCCTAAACCTTGAACAATATTTCTTAGTTGGTATGTAAAGCCTAGTAGCTTCCAATATAAACTCTTTGAATGCTTCCCATTTTGAATTTGCTGTTGGTAACATCAGCAGTTGGGTCACTGTATAGAATTTAAATACTGTCTCAGACCACTGTAGTCACCTTTACTAAAGCAAAAACCCTTCCCTTTACCCCTGATGGTAGTTACCTCTTTGAGTAAATCCCACTTCAGCACATTGTGATCACTGCCACCTAGTGGTTCCTTTATCTGCAGAGTCTTAAAGCATGAAGAATAACTACTGATAATCAGATCAAGGGTATTGCTCCGTCTAGTTGCCTCCCGAACATGCTGATGTAGAAAACAATCGTCCAATAAAAACCACAAAAGCCTTGCTAGTGTGTGAGTGACCAACACACAAATTCCAGTCAATATCTGGGAAATTAAAATCTCCCATTATTAAGACTCTCTGATTTACTGGCCCACTCTATTTCCCTGTACAGTTCCTTATTATACTCATCAGAGTCATTAGGCCTATAACGCACTCCTACTCTCAATTTTGATCTCCCAATGCTTATGTTACACCAAACTGACTCTACACTGCACTGTCCAGAGATGTCAACTGGCTTCACTTCCTTGGATTTTGTGTTTCTTAACTAATAGTATAACCCCTCCTCCCTTCCTATCTTGTCTATCCTTCTTGTACACATTGTACTCCCCAAATTCCAGTTCTGCATTCCTTATATCTGTGTCACACCACGTCTCTGATATCCCAACAATATCTGCCTTTGATGTTCTGAGCAATACCTCAAATTCATCAAATTTATTTACCAAACTCCTAGCATTGGTGTACATGCAAGTATACATGCACCTGTTCCTATTCTTAGCTACCCTACAACAACCCATGTGTTTATTTGTACCGCAATGACTCCCAGCAGTCTCTGAAATACCCTGCATATTGTTTTCCAGGCTGCTGCTCATTCCAATAGAAGCAGTGCAAGAGTCACTTCCACCTCTGCCAGCGGCTACTGTTAATCTATTAGTCCATGTATCCCCCAAGCTAACAGTTTTCTGATCCACCTGACACTACCGCGATAGCATCAGCAAATATTCTTGCACCCTTTCTATTTAAATGTATCCCATCCCTGTAGAAGCAGTCTCTCCTGTTAACAGACCAGGCTGAAAAAAATTCTGCTCCTTGAGCTTTGCACAGTCTTTCCAGGGCCAAATTGATCGACAAGGCTCTCATCATATACTCCCTCCTGTCGTGTCTGGGCAGAATTGCAGACACTTTCAAATTCAACCCTAATTCACGGCTTTTTTTCAACAGTGACCTGTACTTGTTAAGTAATTCTGTCAGTCTCCTACTCTTAATATCATTAGTGCCAACGTGTACAACAATATCACCCTTTGTGCCCTTAAAAGATGATATCTGCTCTACGTCATCAACCTTTGCCCCTGGCAGACATTCCCTGGACCTGTTCCACCTATTCTTTTTACATAGCATGTTCCCCGTTTCCCTGACAATAGTCACCAACAACTACTAGTTCCTGTGGGGCCAACGCATTCTGCCTTGGGGGTTGCCGCTGTGTTGCGTGATGATCAAGTGCAAGCTCTGCATTGATGTAGGTAGCTGAGAGCTTGATGGGACCCTCAATTTAGATCCTACGAGGGCATCCACCCTGTCCTTCAAGCTCATGTAGGCCCATAACAATGCTGAATTGTCGCCTCATTTCCTCACACTCCTTTCACACATTTCATTGCCCTTGGCAATATCATGTTTTGTACCTGATTGCTCCACAAATATCAAGCAAGCAGTGCATTTTAAAAGGATGTAATTCAGAGGGCAACTGCCCCTCTCAGTTCTCCCTTGAGTCACTGCAATCCATTTAGCTTGAGCCTTTTGCTTTGCTGCGCTGCTCTGGTCTGAGTCATGATTCCGATTGAATTTCAGTAAAATTTCAATTTCTGTACAAAATTATAACCCTAAACTTGTATCACAACACAGTTGTAACACTATATATCTATATATTTTTTAAGTGTCAAGTATTATCTTCGAGTGTCTTTATATAAGTGTATCAAGTTATGTATTAATTAATTATTTTACATTCGTAAAATCTAAGTCGTTATATGTATTTAATTAAAAGTACAAATTAATTGACAATGAAGTTCAACAAGATTAATAAATTTACTGATTAATTGATAATATTATATACTATAATAAGCTAACACTATCTAGTTCTGGATATAACGTATCATATAACAATGGCGGCAGGTTATGAACGGTAAATCTACAGACACTTAAATATTAAATTAACTTCCAAAATCTCGCTGTCTCAATTCAGAATAAATCAAGGATCTTGCCTAGGTCTATAAGCTACTTACAGAAAATAATTTAATATAACAATTGGTCAATAAAGCGGCTAACTGTAGCTAAAAAACTTCCAGTTCGCCGGCTCTGCAAAATTTGTAAAACACGTGGATTGGATACCCTTACCGATACTAAGTAATAACCTACAAAATCTCTATCTACGTTAAAATTTAAACTAAGTATCGTAACTAGGAATATAGAGCTACTCTAGAAGATAAGTTAATATGCCTATTCAAGCCAATTTAAGTTAATAAAACAGAAAAAAACTTCTATGTTCCTCAGCTGTAAAAACTTCGCCTGCACAAGGCTCTCTCGTTTCCAACTGCCCAATAAACCGTGCTGCAAAGAAAAACGACAGCACCATTGATCATCACACAAAATACATATAAGAAACAAACATTTTTTGTTACATAGTGTGATTTGTCTTGTAAATTCATGTTTTTGTGATGTTTTTATTTGCAGTGATAGGAAATTCATGATGTATGAATCTAAATAAAATAAAAAGTAATGAGCATTGTATGTATTGTCATGTCCTCAGCATGTGATAGAAATGGAGATTTGCTGATAATTTAATTTAGAATTAATATAAACGCAAATAGATTATAGTAAGTGTTACATTTTTTGTGATCTCCCTTTAATTCCTTTATCTCAGTCCCATATAGAATTTATGGGGCCTTTGAATATCATATTTAGTTAGCAGCTGCATTGCAACAAGATACCAGCACTTACTCAATTTTCCTGTTTAGCTAATCATAATGTTTTGAACAGAAGGCAGGCAGGAATAATTCCAGAAACATTCTGATTTTCCATCTGCTACCTATGAAAAAATTTAAATGAAAATGTGTTCATTATTTTTCTTCTAAACTTAATTTCTGAATTATATAAATAGATATGAACTAGTTATTTTTCTCCTTGATTTCAGATAAATTTTTAAATCCACTGGCTGAATCCAGTTGTATATTGAGAGATCTCTATCGTTTTCTGAATTTTTCATGATTGCATTATTACCCATTTTAAAAATACCCGGTAAGTCAAAAGTAACTCCACTTTAAAAGTAGTTAAATGAGTTCATTGCAGTCATGTGCTGACAGTGGCAAAACTAGAGTTCATGTTCATTTGTTATTGATTGCTGAAGTAGCCACCTATGGTGTTGCTGTATTGCAGTTGTTCGTGAACCCCCAGGGGTTTGCAAAAGTGTTCCAGGGGGTTCACACTAAAAATTCTGCAATGGCATCTGCTTAGATTTACATAGGTATATTTTTGTACACTACAAAATATTTTTAATATAATTTATGCTCTTTGGTTAAAAATTGATATTTAATTGTGGTTTAGGTCATGCGCCCTGCGCCCTTACATAACAAGCGTGCTCGACAGGATGTTAGTGCTGGGAGATTGAGTGCAGGCATGCCGATATGTATCACACTGTTCACTCACGTGTCAGCCTAGTGACTAGGCCTGATAATTAGTTCACTATCTTACAGTATACCGTGTGAAATTTTTTTTTTTTTTTTTCATTCTCAAAAGACCATTGTTATGTATGGGTACTTAATAATAATTTTATATTATTATGCAATATCACTTATAAAACATTCTATTGGAATTATTTTATAATACAATTTCAGAGAATATGCTTATTGGTTCATGATAAAAATATGTTGAAAGGGATTTGTGAGTCAAAAAATGTTCAGAACTACTGCTGTAGTGTAAATACAGGAACTCCCCGGCTTACGCAAGGGTTGCATTCTGCGGAACGCTACGTAAGTCGGAATTTCCCTAAATAAGCATTTAGCGAAATTCCACACTCGCAACTATGTTCGCTGAATTTGATAGAGGCAAAAAAGAAATGTTCAATGAACATGTAAATAGAATTATTCCATTTTTTTATCTCACGTGCAGGAAAAATTACAAAAGTGTAAAAAAATTTCAAAATTATAAAGTTACAAAAAGAGAGAGGAGACAGGCATAACGTCAGCAAGTTTTACCTTTCGAGCATTGTTGCCAGAATTAACTCTCCAGCTTATCAAAGCACGCCACTGTGGAAGTCGAGGGCTGTGGAGATTTATAAGGGTTTTTTTTTTTTTTTTTTCCAACACATCACAATTTCTCTGCAGCTGCATAATCAGTACTGATGACTTCACCGCATACTTTAATGTTTTGGAAGCCAGCACAATGCTTGAACATATTAAACCACCTGTTGCTTGCCATGAACTTGGCTTGGGGTTCACTGTACTTATCCTTAATATCTTCATAAATACTTCTCGCTTTTGCTTGAATAGCCATTGAACTCAGGGGACACTTGCTTCTGAATCTGATTTTCCGTCCATATTATTAATAGCTTTTCCATCTTCGATATAGCACCTGAATGCTGTTATTTATTATTATTATTAGCCATAAAGTGCAAGGAAGCCTGAGGCTTATGCTGCACCAGCAAAAAAAAAAAATTTTGAATTACCCTGAGAGAGAGAGTCAGAAGTTGAAGGGAATCACCAAGAAAGAGAATAATGATGATATCCAGCTCAGGACCCTGGTGTGCCAAGCCCATACTCACCAGGTGTGAGCCCCTGCTGTTTTGTGATCACTGTTGGGGTGGACTGGCACCGGTGTCAAATGCATCGATCCCCAAACATGTTCTTTTATATGCGCACTGTCCCTTAAAATAGTATTCACTGTTGAAGCAGTGAGACCTAATTCTGTGCAATAGATGACAAACTTTGTCCTGCTTTGTACTTCTTAATTAATCATTTTCATTTCTAAATCAATTTTGTTTCGTTTCATTTCCTAGCACTGCCAGCATTTGCACTTTCCATTGGTTGCTTTCCTTTCATCATTGTAATAAGTAAATAGGAATGAAGAGAAGATTCTGAAAATATTTGTTTTTATATGATTGAAGATTTCAGTGAAGGGGAACACTTTTCACCATAATAGCATAAAAGCTACACCTTTCCAGTTATTGGGATTATTGCAAATGGTGGCAGATCCAGGAAAAAAAAAAAAGACAGGAGGGGCCCATTTTGTGCACTAGAATTGCGATCACATTAGCATCAGTGTTGCCAAACTGTGGTCAGTTGAAAATAGCTGAGCCACAATTGAAAAATAGATAAAATCCTGTGTTAACAATGAAAAAAAAATTTTTTTTTTTTTTTTTTTGTAGCTAAAGGGAGTTTAAACGATTGGTGTATATTTTCCGAAAAATGACAGGGGGCACGTGCTCCGGTGCTCCCTATCCTGAATCCACCATTGAAAAGTGCAAATTGTTTTTGTTGTTTTATGGTAGTGACCTCCAAAAATGTATTTTAGAAAAATATCACAAAGGCGTTCAAAATTGATTCTTATAACGGAACATATGATAATGATGAAAGTGTAGTGCAATTTCCATTATAAAAATGACCATTTAGAGAGATAAATAGCTTAGTTATATAGCAAAAATTTCAACTTCCAAGTTTTTGGAATGGATTACCAAAAAAAAACAATGTTATTGGGTTCACATTACAATATTTTCACGATATCTTCATTTATTCCTACGGGGTGCAAAATACATTTCCACTCTTTTTTAAGTTTGCACCATCCAGCAAAAACTTACATAAAGTCGAATTTGCATAAGTCGGGGAGTTCCTATAGTAACAGAAACCATTACCAAAAAAAAAAAAAAACACGTGCTATTGGGTTTACATTGTGATATTTTTGCGATACCTCAATTTATTCCTATGGGATGCAAAATACGGTTCCATGATTTTAAGTTTGCACCAGCCGGCAAAAACTTATGTGAAGTCGAATTTGTGTAAGTTTTGTATCACATAAATCGGAGAGTTCCTGTAGTGATAACACCCTGCAGAAAGAACGCAAGCATTTTTTGGATGAAGAAATGAATGTAAATTAAGCAGAAATTTCATGACTTTTTTGTGGCTACCAGATGTTCTCATGCACCACAGTAAGAAACTAGGCCTGCCTTAAGTAAGATGATGTTTCCACAGTCCATATAAATTATAACAGACCAGCATAGGCTTAGTATCCTGCTAAAAAAAAACAAAAAAAAAACGCAAACACTGCAGATTGTTGCATAAGGAAATTTATCTAAAACTGTACAAGTTGTAGTGCTACAAACGATTACGTCTGATAAGATCACATGTCAGACATTGTGTATAGCTACTGCATTCCATGTTACTAACAAGGTGAACACACACACAATATGAAAGTGTGGGAAGCAAAAAAAAAAAAAAAAAAAATACCCCAACATGTTTCTTGAACATGTTGAGGACAGTCCCAGAGTTAATGTGTTTTGTGCTGAAAGTTGCAAAAAAGGTGTACAGCTCATTCTTCTTTACAGGAAGAAAGACCAGGGCATGCTGAGAATTATCTCATCCCACAAATTGCCCAGGATAATTCTGGCAACAGTGTGCCCTTCCAATAAAGATGGTGCACCCCCTCACTTTCATAGGGATGTTTGAGGCTGCTTTTATCTCCAGGCGCCTCCGTAGCCAGGTGGGAAGGAGCAGCAGTGCGGTAGTACACGCTTCTTGATTAGACTGGGGTTCGAGCCCATCACCACCAAATACGGAGGATGCGGAAAGGTCAGGGAAT
The DNA here is from genome assembly GCF_048544385.1 of Mastigoproctus giganteus. Taxonomy (NCBI): domain Eukaryota; kingdom Metazoa; phylum Arthropoda; class Arachnida; order Uropygi; family Thelyphonidae; genus Mastigoproctus; species Mastigoproctus giganteus. Next base: position 36,767,629 of record NC_143575.1, read on the forward strand.
GACCACCGCATATCCTGGAGCAATATGGCCTTAGTTGCTAATGCTCCTAAAAACCAAATAACAAACAAACAAGCTTTTATCTCCACTTTATGGGTCAGTGGATAGGGTGCTCAGGATCAGTTTCTGTGGCCAGCTTTCTCAGCCCCCAACCGATGTTGAAAAACTCAGAGAAGGATCATCACTGCTATCAACACAGTTAACACCAGCCACATTTCTTTACAGTAGTTTTACAAGAGGTTAATTACTATTCAGATGAGTGTCACATTATTGCTGGAAATCATATCGAAAAGTAACTGTCATTTCCGCTGCAACTTTCTTTATTACAATGTTTCATCTCTGTAAATATAATAAAAAGTTATATGGCACCAAATGTGTGAAGCAGCTTTTGACTTGCCCTGTATACATAGAAAACTGAAATTTAATATATATTTTGAACAATATATATAACAACTTTTCTTCACTTAATTTTTTTTATTTGTTTTCTAGCTAAAAATGTGGATTCAGTTTTTAATTCCAAGAATAGAGGATGGTAACAATTTTGGTGTATCTATACAGGTAATATATGGAATAATGTTTAATTATTTCTGATCTGAACATTAAAGGATATGCATTTCACAAAGATTTTTAGTATAAAATAATATTTAGCATTAGCCATATAGCACAAAGAAGTCACAGGCCTTTGCTGTGCTGGTGAAAAAAAAAAAGTAGATAAGAAAATACAAATTATGCACTTCCCTGCTCAAGTAGGTAACTATCCAGTTGACCTTTGAAATTCTTCAAACTGTAAGCCTCGACTATGTGTGAAAGCAATGTGTTCCACTAATCAACTCACTGGCTAAAAGAAAACTTTCTATAATTGAGTTTACTTCCCCTGTAATTTGAACTTATAGCCCCTAGTTCTGGAATTCTTATAACAGTGAAAATTCCACCATCTGTTTTACTAATTCCTCTCAGGGCTTAATCAGTCAGGTCCCCTCTAAGGTGTGTGGTTGTTAATCGCCCTTTTGCCAATCGCATGGTGTGAATTTCACAGGTTTGGACCCTCTCAAAAAGCTCAATGTCTTTTTTTTTTTTTTTTTTTTCAGATAAAATCTGCATATTTGGACACAGTATTCTAAATGAATCTTAAAATTGCCTTATACAGTGGGATTATGACCTCTCTATGATAAATTGTCAGTAGGACCCATGAACTTTCCTGACTGCCTGTTTGCTGCTTAATAAACTTCATATCTGCCTGTATCATAACTGTCAGATCTCTTTCTTTCTCTACTGTTCATTTCAGCCCCACCAAGTGTATAAGTTATTTTGGATTGCTATTCCCCAAGTATAAGACCTTACATTTTACTGCACTAAACCTTGCTGCTGCTTTACTCACCATTCTTGAAGCCTGTTCAAGTCATCCTGAAGGAGAACTGCATGGCACTGATCATTTATGACTCTCCCAATCTTTGTGATCTGCAAATTTTGACATCACACCTTCTATCCCTTTGTCAGTGTAATATATGAAAATGAGAAACAACAGTCGTCCAAGAACTGATCCTTGGAGGATCCACTTCTGACTTTACACCAATCTGAAGAATATCCATTAATCACAGTCTTCTGCCCTGCAGCCACCCATCAAACCACCATAATTTTTTTTTAAAATCCCACCATGTTCCAGCTTATACAGTAATTTCTCATGAGGGACTGAGTCAGATGCCTTGCTAAAATCCCAAATAAACTGTCAAAATTGTTCCCTACATCCAACTCATGGGTAACTCTGTGAAATTAGCTTACTAAGTTAAACATGATTTTCCACTAACAAAACCATGTGATGTGTTATTCAGAATGCCATATCTATTTAAATGTCCCTGCATTGCACTCTTAATCATTGCCTCTAAGATTTTCCCTACTGCTGAAGTCAGCCTAACCATTCTGTAATTATCACTTCACTCATAGAACCTCCTTTATGTATTGGAAATAACAATCCAAAGGAATCTCTCCTGAGTCCAAGCATGTTCTCAATTAACTCAGTGGTTCAGTACACTCTGGCCACCTCCCAAAAAAATATTGGGTATATGCCATTGACTCCTGGAGCTTTATTTGCCTTTGTGCTTAAGTTTTGCATGTAAGTCATCTGTAATTTTGAAATCACTAATTCCATATGGCAGAGACCCAATCACACAACCTCTTCTTAGCATAAAGGGTTTTCATCAGTAAAGACATGCAAAGTACCTATTCAAGTTCAGCTGGGTTATCTAAGAATTTCCCCACACCCAGTGTACAAGGGTCTAACAGATTTGTTTTCATCTTTGTATTCATATACATGAAAAACTCCTTGGCCCATTCTTTGCTCTCTTAGCCAGTTCTCATACTCAGCTTTGGCCTCCCTAATCTTATCTTTGGTACTATTACAGATCAACTTGTAGCTGTTGTATGCTTCAGTACTTTTCATTGCTCTGTAACTTTTGCATGCTGTCTTTTTCTGCTCTATTATACTAGCCAACTCTGTTCCAGCATCTTATTCATGGTGTCTTTTCTTAATGGTATCTATGTGTTAATGGCTTCTGTGATTATTGCTTTGAATATATTCCATGATCCAATGTGTTTGACCTCCCTTTGCGATCCTCACAATTACGAGGTAATGCCTCCTATTTTTTTTCCCTCAGAAAATTTAATTCCTATGACTGTGCCTTTTACATCAATTAATCCTCAATCATTAATAAATGCAGTTATTTTTCCACAAAGTCACCATTATTGTGTATACACTTCTGCCATCTCTGAGTCAGATGCTGTATTCCAATCCTGTAAAAGTCCTTACTCTTGCTCCGGAGGGCTTTGCAAACACTGCTTGAGCTGGTCATCATCCACAAAATGGGTTTCACAGAGTGCATCCTTCAGCAGGCCAAAGGAGTGATAGTCGGAAGGTGCAATATCTGGGCTATGAGGAAGAACAGTGCACCCCAGTTTTGCAGTGGCCTCCATCGTGTGCCGACTGGTGTGGGGGCGATGCGTTGTCATGGAGAAGAAGAACCTCATTAAGGTTTTTGTTCAAGCTCTACGGATGCGGACTTTCAACGTTTACACACATTGATCTGAGTTAATTGTGGTACCATTCTCCAAGGAGTCCTTGAGCAAGACCCCACTTTGTCCCAAAACACTGTTGCTATGACTTTACAGACAGAAGGCTGTCTTTAGAACTTCTTGCGCAGTGAATGATGTTACCACTCCAACGCTGTCCCTCCACCTCTGTCCTAGAGTCCACCATTATGACCCTTTCAGGGTCATAATGGTGGACCTAGGTTTCATCACCCCTGACTGTTTGTGAAAGAAAAACCTTTCCTTCACTCTCATAGTACTAGAGATGTTCTCCAGATGACTTTCCGGGCTTCTTTGTGCTCATGTGTCAGAATTTTTGGGACCCACTGGACCAAACCTTATTGTAGCCTAGTTCTTTTATGATGGTTATCACAGCAGGTTTCCGTATACCTACTACATCGCACAATTTGTGTGTTGTGATGCAGCGGTCCTCTTTGATCAGTGCGTCGATCTGACTCTTGTTGTCACTGATGTTACTGGCCAGCCACTTTGGGACTTGTCAATAGTGTCGCTTTCCAACTTTATTGGGCTTTCTTCACTCCGTGGCTGAGTTAGTTGGCCTCAGGTGTAGATAGCAAGGTTTTTCATCCAGCAAAACAGGCAAATCGACCAAAGAACACATGCAATTTACAGGCATAATTCATATACAGCAATACCCCGCATAGCACTAATAATTGGTAACAAAACTGTTCCATGTTAAGTGAAACCGTGCTGATTGAGGTATAATTATAACGGGTTTTAATTGAATGCATACTAGAAAAACAGTCTATAAACAATTTGCGCTTGATAGCCAATTAAAAGGATTTGAAATAAAATATTGCAAAAATTTTATTAACGAAATGGTAATGTCATGAGAGATGAGAAAAAAGCTTTACTGTTTATTTAGGTACTTCAAAAATGAAGTTTGGTGAAATCATCTCTTTCTCAGCGTACAAGTCTTTGTAGCATCGAATGCCATCTTGTAAAATTTGCATATCTTGATGCTACGTCCAACATTTGGATCTCCATTCATAATTTCCTCACAGGCCATGTCAAACCTAGAAAAACTTCAAATCTTCTGTTGAAAATTCTTTTGGTGCCATTTCAGTGTTATCCACTTCAGAATTGTTCCCTCTTCTTCATATGCAGTTCGTTCATCAATTTCAAGGAGAGTTGTACATCTAAGTTATTTGCATGCGAGTCAGTGCAGTCATATACAATGGCAGTGTCCAAAGTTTCTAATCACAAGTCTTTTCCGATCTTCACAGTGTCTTCGGCAATTGTCTGAACTTGCAATTCAAAACCTGTGAAATCTTTTGCCAAATGGGACAAAGCATGCTGCCAAACATAACGCATGTTGTTGGCAATGATTTCTAACCAAGATGCAGATATATTTTCAATCGTATTTAAAGGGATAAAAAATAAATTGTGAAATAAAGTTTGAAAAGCTATCACATCGCCTCGTGAGGATTGAATTAAGAATACTGAACACTGTTGCATGTTGCCACTAACTGCCTAAGGGGAGCTATTGGCATATGTGCATGTGAGACAATAGAGTTGGCACCGCAGCATGTATGTACACATACCTAGCCTACGATAACACAGCATATATATAGAGTACGTGTCTGGGCTATTGAATGAGTTTTAATATGTACAGTAAATTTTCAACTTAAACTTAATTGAAAACTGTGTTATAGTGAAACCTGTGCTAAACAAGGTATTGCTGTATATGGGTATATATATATGAAATTATGGGTGGTCCTAATATAATATAATAGTTTGAGTTTGAGTGTCACTTTCCCTACTCTTAACTGACATCTAACTGTACTCACATCTACAGTATTGTCACCATATGGATTTTGATAGGTGTTAGTTCTTCTTTGGTAAGAAATTCAATCACCACTCTTTGCTTGATACGTATATCTGTAACATCCACCATTTCGAACTCTCTCTGTGCTGCACTCACAAGACTGATCACAGTATCACTCAGTATAGGGCTCCTCCGTAGCCAGGTGGGAAGGAGCAGCAGTGCGTAGCACACGCTTCTTGATTAGACCAGGGTTCGAGCCCGTCACCACCAAATACGGAGGATGCGGAAAGGTCAGAGAATGACCACTGCATATCCCGGAGCAATATGGCCTTAGTTGCTAATGCTCCTAAAAACCAAATAACAAACAAAACATCACTCAGTATGGTGAAACTAGAGACCTCTAGTGACTACTCAGTGACATGCGAGATGATCTATAGTGCCACATTTGAAAGAAAAAAATTAGGATGCATTACTTTCGTACTAGTCCTCGTAATGGATGCCATATAGAAACTTAAATTGCCATAGTCCCCTTTTCTGAAATTAAAACCCATGCCTTTATTTTTAACTACCACAATATCTTTCCTCACCTTACAACTAATCACTACCTGCCATTGGTTCTGTACTTTAAGCTCTGTGATATCATCTGATTCATGAGTAATGAATAGTTCTGATTCATCAGGAATATTCTTACCTAGTATTTTCTCTAACATGCTGTTACAAATAAGTCATTTAGTTTAGTTTAAAATTTTGGCCCCCATGGCGAGTTTCCCTCTCACTTATTCCAATCATTTAGGGGCAGATTGAAATCGCCCATTATAAGACATCACACTTGTTTTCCCATTCCATCTGCATGTAGAGACTTTTCACAATCTTCTGGTCTGTAAATTTTTTTTATTTTTTTTTTTAATGAAAACCCCACATACAAGAGGTATTAGAACCTATAGTGCTTAGTACCGTGCTTGGGTTGGAGGGTGAGAAGATGAAAGAAGATATTTGTTGACATAGATATTTGTAGACCTTGAACTTCTGTAGACTAATTTTCACGAAATACTTATGAAGGAAGGTTTTTCCAGAAAACAGCAGTTGAATGAATAAATGAGGAAGATGAAAAGTTGGTTCTGTGAGTTTGAAGTTGGACAGTAAATGGATGTTGGTTGGTGGCGGCGGCACATGTTCAGGCTGTTTTGAAAGAGAGAGCAGGAATTATAGATGCCAATTCAGAAGAATAGTGCCCATGGAAGTATCTGTAGAAAAGGCATGAAGCAGAAACAGTGAGTCTATGAGACAGCAAGTGGAGAGACTCTGTTAGGGATGAGTCATTAATTAACCTAACTGCCTGCTTCTGAATGGAGTCTAGAAGCCTAAGAGATGTTTTGGGGCACCGCCCCAGATATGGGAACAATATTCCATAATAGGACAGATTTGCAATTTGTAGAGGGTGAACAGCTGTCTGGAAGAAAAGTAACGCCAGGAGTGAAAGAGAAAAACCAAATTTTTTAGATGCAGAAGAAGCAATATTTGTAATGTGTTTGTGCCAAGAGAGATTAGAAGTCAGGGTAATCCCCAAAAGAGATATATATCATGTTGCCTAAAAATCTGAGTGTCACCAAAGATAAGCATAGGAGCAGAAGAATCCTTTTTGTGAGATTTAAGACAAGACTGAGTTTTAGAAGGATTGCAATCAACTAAGTTGTCTTTGCCTCACTGGAGAATTACCTGGAGATCGGCATTTAAGGAATTGGTAGCGGATATTCGAGGTTGAAGCTGATTGAGCAGGGCAAGGTTTCTCAGAATGGAAAGTGGAATGCAATGTGCTATCATCGGCAAAACTATAGATAGGATTTCAGGTCAATGGAAGAAGGTCATTAATATACAAGAGGAAAAGAACTGAACCTTGGGGGACACCAGCATTAGTGGAGAAGTTAGAAGACAGAGAGCCATCTACCATCACCCTCAGTGAGCGATTAGAGAGAAAACTGGATAACCAATTACCAAAAACAGTTGGTAAACCATAAGATGGAAGCTTGTTTAGAAGAACTTTATGCCAAACAAGATCGAAAGCCTTTGAGATGTCAAGAGCAACTGCTTGTGTTTCACTGAACTTTTCCACTGAATTTGTCTATTTATGGACAAATTCAATGGAAAAATGGACAAATTCAACTAACTCACACCACACAGATTCTATGCTAACAGAAGTAATTTCAGAATCAGCAAAAACTCGTTTTGCGGTTAGGTTGCTTTTGATAAGAGCATGACTCCACCACCCCTTCTATCTTTGCTGTTTCTTAAATACATTATACATACCATGATGGAACTCATCTCCAATTTCTGGGTGTTATTTATGTTAGCCCTGTTATGTCAGCCTTAGTTGTCTTAATTAGAAATTCGAATTCACACATTTTGTTGACAACACTCCTAACGGTGCAGTTAAGACTAGTGTTCTTCTACAGTTTAATACGCTGTCACACCTCTTGATGTTATTTAGACTTGTTTCCCTGGCTTTAACTTCCCACTCATTTGAAATGTTGCTACCTTCAGAAAATCTTGTCAGCATTGGCTGTTGTAGCAACAAACAAAAATTTTTGAGATTTGTGCAAACATTACTTTGACCCTTATCATCAGATAAACATGAGTCTATATTATGCTTCTCTGTGGTTAAATTTTAAAATAAAGAATTTATAAAATAAATTTGGAATATTATTTGACCATATTTTATGATTCTTATGGAACATCTGAAAAAGAATGATTAAACAATCATTCTTTTTCAGATGTTCAATAAAGTAACAAAGCATGAGAGTTTATATGAATTTTGCCATGACTTAATTATTATTCCAGATTCAGTTTTTAAATTTTGTAGTTTTATTTAACCAAAATTTTATAACAAATTCTCTTTAGTTAAAAATTATTTGTTATACAGAAATTGCACACAGAGAAATGTTTTCATTTATATATATATTTAATTATGTTAACAGTACAGAAAAAATTTCCAAACCATATAATGAATTCCATATAGATAGGCATAAAAATATCAAATTATCCACACAATTCAGATTTTGTAATTTAAAAAAAAAAAAAAAGGTTTGAAATCATAGGCAGGAATATAGAATTAGTAGCATGAGTATATACTTTCATGTGAGATGCTGTAGCACTGTTGTTTCTAGACTTTGTATTGCCTCGTTCACATAGCACATATTTATCAGTACTTGTCCATACACTACCTCTATCAAAACTGAAAGCAGGGAAAATTAGATAATGCAGTATCAGCAACCAGTGACATGCGCACCACATTATTAAAGAATGTCATGTGTAATGCCTATATTTTGCATATTTATAATAGGGTCCCAATTCCCCATGACAGGCATCCTAGAGAGCTTTATAAACTATTTGAACCACAGTTAGAGGAGAATCCAGTTTTGACAGTCAGGATTGTCCAACATGCAGGGGTTTCATAACATGAGCCATGCATTCAGGATCAATTCGGGACTTGAAAACAATAAAAAAAAATTTTTACATAAACGTATTCCTGAAATTGCTTTTTGTTTACAAGTTATAACCATTTTTGTGTTCCATAAATTATATGTTAAAAAACACTAAGGTTGGATTGAAGGAGCTGGTCCTTAATTTCATGAAAGAAAAATCTCGGTGACAGACCTGAAGGAAAGTGGCAGAGGGCATAGGATGTGCAATTGTGTGGAGAATTTTATGGAAACAGCAGCTCATTATCACATTCAAAGCAGGCCTTGTGGAAGCTGGTTTCACATCATGAAAAGCTTTTTGTACTTGGCTCCTACAACAAAGTGCTCACAATCTTCTTTTTCTATCCTCCATGTTCTGATGAGACTGGCTGCACAAGAAATGGCATGATCAATTTTTACAAAACTGATAACTGTACAGAAAATCTGTATGCCATCTTCCAGTCAAGACACCAGCAACAATTCAGTATTGATGTATGTGCAGAAATTATTGCCAACAGCTTATAGTCTTTTGTTTTGCCGGGAAGAATAACCATAGAATACTTTTTTATTTATTTATTTATTCTTATTATTTTTTTTTTTTATTTATTTTTTTTTTATTTTTTTGAAGGAATGAGTTATACAAGTTCCTCTTGTTGTCAGACATCATATGCAGTTTGTGCATTGATGGTGCTAATTTTAGTTGAGTTGCCAGAGACTGTTTGGATGAACATTTTCCTGATAAGTGGGTAGGCTATGTTGAGGGGCTTTCTTGTTCTTTCAATTAGAATCCACTTCATTTTTACCTTTGGGGATCATCTGAAATCCATCATTTATATAACATCCATTGATGACATTGAAATGCTTTGTCAATATGTAAAGGCAGCAAATTCAAACTACCTGGAATTTTTGAATGCATCAGGTAGTCTGTGATGAGGCATATTCAAGCACACGTCACTCATTTTGAGTACTTCCTTTAAAGGTAAGATGAATAATCACTTAAAAACGCGATTAATGCTAAATGTAATGTATTCACTTTGAATATTTGATAAAAGTAGCTACAGGTGTACGTTTATATATGAACTTTTTCATTGTTTTCAGGTCCTGTATCAATCCTGAAGGTACAGCCCAAGTGTTATGAAACGCCCTATATAATGTCACAGTCTTCAGCTTTGAGTACTGTCTGGATGATCTTGTATGGGGAGTGTACTCAAATTAAGATATAATTAATTATAGGAATCTGGAAAATTTGTCTTAGTATTCAGCTAGTAGAGTAGAAAAAATTCAGTTAATGAAATTGTGCATAAAGAGGATTTTGAGGTGGAGACCTCTTGCCCCACCCATGGAATCCTACTGCCCATTTTTCATCCTGACATATAGTGAAATGCTGAAAGAAATCCATACCATTGTGGATTTATGTTGGCATTAAATTCTGCTTCTGCAGAATCAGGTATGTTACGATGGCAACGTTCAAAGTTGTCCATTATCTAGAAAAAGAAAAAAGACAGTTCAACTAGTTCTCAAGCAGAATGTAATAAAGTTATGAACTTATTTTTGCATTTCTTTATACAAAGGATGAAATAAATAGGCAAGATTATATTTACCGTTTTGTATTCGTTATTTTTGTATGAGGCTATTCACTTTTCAACATACTTTCACATGTAAATATAGGTTCCCTCTTGATGGCTAAATTTTAGGCAGTTGCTGATCTTTATTTACTAACCAGATGTGAGCCCCTTACTCATTGGTTGCAAATTGTTCCCTCCTGTGTTGTGGATCAAGTACCTTATCAAGCATGCTCTCTTGAGGTTATAAATAATGCCTTGATCTGGTCGTATTGGGGGAAGAAACAACATCCGTATATTTGTCAACTTGTGTCCTGGCAGAATGTGCTTTACAACTGTCTAGAATCATCAAAATGTTCCTTTTTTTCTGAAGCCATTCTTCTGTCCAATTTTGATAACAAAGACTGAAAAATTTTGACTGTAAGCCAAGCACTTCTATTGGCGTTATAATCACAGGGAAGTTGGTTAACTGCTTTAAAACGTCTTGGCTTGGAAAACTTACTAATCATAAGTGGGCATAGTTTTGTACTGCCATCAGAATTGCAGCATAGTAGAACAATACTACGTTAATTTTCCACCATGACAAGACTCCTCGAACAGCAAATGTTTTGTTTGGCAGCAGATTATAAAATAAACCTGTCTCATCAAGATTAAAAATATCATTTGCCTCATATTTTTCAAGGATGGACCGTACAGAACAACAACCAGTCTGTAGCCTTTTCTTTGTCAACTAATCCAGATTCACCGCAAACATTTCGCGAAACCAAGTTATCCCTGTCTTTAAATCTTTGGAGCCAGGCACTGCTGCATTTCAAGTCACTAATCCCATGTTGCTGAGCTAGGTAATTTGCCTTTTCTTGCAAAATTGTACCTGATATTGGCAAATTAGATGCACGCATTTGTTGGTACCACTCAACGTTTTGTTTCAAGCTCCTTGTGTGTTTTGCTCCACGAATTCATTTCCTGTTTTTCATTGCTGCTCCAGTGTCTCGCACTTCTTCAAGTCTTTTTCAGTGTTTCAGTATCGTAGATAAAGTAGGTAATGGGATGTTGTATTCCTTTGCAATGTCCGTTTTGCTTCTTTCCATCCTATCAGCCTCTTGTATAATTTTTAGTTTAATTTCCAAGCTTAATTCTGTCTGTCTATGTTTTGTCGCCATACACTGCTAGATAAGATTTAATATAAACAAATTTTTAATGAATTTAAAGACAAGTTCCGAAAAAGACATCAGCTCAGATAAAATGCAACAAAAAATAGATTGCTAGATATGATAGCAAAAGACTCTTTGAACTGGGGTAACACTTGCAATTGACCTTATTCCTGTGGAGAGCGAGGGGGTGCACGTAAACAACTTAGAAAAACTTTTTATTCTTTTGTTAATTTAACAACTCATCCTTCAGAAAGATGTTTTTCAGAGTGCACTTGACGTTGTAGCTAACATAAACTGCTTTTGTTTACACAATACTAAAGTAATTTCTAACAAGTCAGTGTCATCCTTTCGGGAAGTAGAGAGCCAGGTGGCCGGGGCAATAATCGGATTACTCTGCCAAGATCTGTATTAAACATACAAAATGACAATATTTATATCTCACGGGGCGCAAAAGAACTTTGTAATACACATTAACCAAATTTTGTAATAAACGAATATAATTACATAGAAAAGCCTGTCCTTTCGCAGGGGAATGGTAGGTGCTTCATATAAACGAGTACTTTGTATAAACCGAGTTTGTATTGACGAGCTTTTGGTGTATCAAATTATTTTCTAAAAACAGATCTGTTAGCTAACTTAATAAATGTACTGTGTCTGTTTTATGGAGAATAAATTTGTTTTTGTAAACCATGCTGCTGCAATATTCAGCAGTGGTATATTGCTTTCTTGTATGTATGTATGTTTTATGAAATGGCATGAAGGAATTGTAACCTATGAATTTACTTCAAAGATCAGATATGTAGCATTCTAAACCAGATTTTTGGAAGGAAGATCAACTACAACCAATATAACATTCAAATGGTACATGCATTAGACAAAACTCTTGGTTTGATGTTATTTATTTGAACCTAGCCAAGGCATTCAACTCAGTCTTATATCAACTTCTACTATTCATCCTCACATCCTACGGCATCATTGGTATTGCAGAGAACTGGATAACTGACTTTCAAATTGAGTGGTCATAGTGATTGATTACTGAGGGCTACAGAGTTTCCACTTCTAACATATACAAAACTGCATCCTTTGCAATACTTGCAAGTGACTTTCATTTTGCTATTAATGCAGGCCTGCTGTAATTATCTGTACAGATAATGTTAAAAAAAAACACAGAAATAAAAAGGATGGACTGCTAAATTTGAAGGAATTTTCTTTATCTTGTGGTTCAAGCAAAAGAGCGATTTATTTTTTTTAACTTAAGACAAATTTACTATGTATTTCCTATATGGAATACCACAAAACAAATTATTTATCTTACAGTTACAAGATGAGCAGCAAACAAGTAGCAAAGGTTACAGAAGTGACGTGCTTTGGGCATTTTATTTAGCCAGCATGTAAAATTCAATAGACGCATCACCAGAACAACTTTAAAAGCCTTGTCGTGTCTGTGTCTGCTCAGAATAATTTTAAAAAATTAACTGATCATGTAGGCATGTACAATCTTTCAAATGGTTAATAATCCCTATTCTGAAATTGATTTTATGATGTCATCCTCTGCTTCACTCCTCATAAATGATATAGAAAGAATACAAAAAATGTTTATCGGAATTTTATACTATAAAAGACAGTTGATTAATCTTAATTCTGCAGCCAAGAAGGATATTTCTCTATTCAAGTGTGCTCAACAAAATTATGTTTGGACAGATAAAATGCATTTAGACTACTTGAAGCAGTCAATATCAAGTGCCTAACAAGGCTGCTGAAGAATAAAGCTAAAACTAATCACATTAGTCAGCTATTCTTGAACAGGTAATGAATTTTTTTCTTAAATCAAGGCATTAATCTTTTGAGAACAGACTGCAATTTTAAAAAAGAACTGAAAAGAATCTATATGATGAATGCAACACAGGCTAAGTTTAATAGAAGCAATTGTGACCTTGATCATGAAGGTACAAGTAGTTCAGGGCATAAATAACTGTAATGATAGAGAACTAGACCTTTTGGCAGAGGTTTTACACTTCTGAAAATTAGTAGAGCATTAGTAGAGGCATTTGATGCAAGAAAGCAAGCTTATGCAGCATCAGCCAAAAAAATTAAAGTAAAATAAATAAATAAAAAATAACCACTTCCACTTCACCCCTCTGTTCGTTCGAAATACCTGTCCAGCCGAGCCTTAAACTTATTTAGGTTATCAACTTCCACGACAAGGGATGGAAGTCTGTTCCACCTACCAACCACCCACTGGCTAAAGGCAAATTTCCGCACATCTATCCTACATCTGTCTTTCCTCAATAATTGACCTAAATGTAAATTTTCCTGTGGAGATGTGAATAGAACTTGAAGGGCAAAGTCTCTATAGTCACCATGACAACTAGTATTTTACAGATCATTCTAATGGCTGTGGGGTTGCACTGAGTTCCATTTTATGATGTTGTTGTTGTTGTTATTTGGTTTTTAGAAGCATTAGCAATTAAGGCCATATTGCTCCGGGGATATGCGATGGTCATTCCCTGACCTTTCCGCATCCTCCGTATTTGGTGATCACTGGCTCGAACCCCGGTCTAATCAAGAAGCATGTACTACACACTGCTGCTCCTGCCCACCTGGCTACGGAGGCGCATTATGATCTTGCCAAGGATTGCCATAATTATTCTTTTTTTAATTGATTAGAAAGAGAATAAATAGCAATTTGAAATTTGTTTATGAAAATACATTGATTATTTAATGGAGCACTGTTTGCATAAGTTGTGTGAATCAATAATTTATTATTATAATTAGCCATGTGGTGCAAGGAAGCCTGAGACTTTTGCTGCACCAGCCAAAAAAAAAATTTCTGAATTACCCCAGAGAAAGTCAGAGTCAGAAATAGAAGGGAATCACCAAGGAAGAGAAGAATGATGATATTCAGCTCAGGACTCTGGGTGTGCCAAGCCCATACTCACCAGTTGTGAGCCCATTATTGTCTCTTGTGTTTTTTCTGTTTGAGTTGCTTTGGTATATTAATAATAATAATAACTATCATAAAATAGCATTATAATAATAAGTATAATAATAATAATGATTTTTATAATTAAACAAAGATAAAAGTTAATCACAAAAAGAAATAAGCTGTTAATTTTTATGTTTAATTATCAGCAGACTGTCGGATATCATAGTATAATTAATATTTGTTGCTTTGGGAAGTCAGCATTATATAAATTTAACACTAACAAGCAAGATAAGTAGGCATTTTTATCTTGTCATGTCAGTTGGGTTTACTGCTTACTGGCTGTAACAGAGGACTTTTTATTATTATTATTTCATCCTCCCCTTCCCTACCCACCTGGCAAATAACTTTGACAGGCTGGTGTCCAGATATTGAACAAATTTATCAAGGGAATTAAACAATTTTAAGAATAATGAAAGACAATTTCCACTTATCTCAAATTAAATGAAACATTAAAAAAGCAGAGTGGGTTTTTTTTAAGTTGGTACAATGGCATTTGTTTGATAGTAATAACAGATGAAGATGAGCTTGCATTGTATAATCAGTTTACAATATATGTAAAAAAAAAAAAAAAAAAAATGAAATTTCATATATGTAATTTCCTGGCTTAGTAACTTGTAGTTTCTGGACTCTAGTAATATATTAGTGTTGATTGCCAAATGTAACTAACATAAGAATTTGATTTTTGCTTATGCCAGTATCTGTCTTATACTAATGCAGAGAAACTTTTCCCCTGCTAATCTTGTAGGCTAATCCACTTAATTTGACCATGAATCAGTTAAAAAGGTTGATAGCACAGCTATCACTTTAAGGTAAAGTTACCTGTCAAAAGAATAGTAAGTCGTTGTATTGTACAAATCAGGAAATTTAAAGAGGAATAAGAGCATCAAAAAATTTTTCCCTACGAGCAGTATGATATTGATTTTCACCCCCTTCGCACTATGATAAGTCCTCCATGACAGTATAGCGGTTTTAATCCCTTGCATATCATTTGGAGAGGTCTGAGCTCAAGTCCTTGTGAAGACTGGAGGCATTCTCAAGGGCTCTTCAGTTGTGGCTGTAGTTAGCTGATAACAGGTGGAAGGAGTAGGATTTTTCCCTGTGAGTTATTACAGGTTTTGCAGCCTGCATGACATTCAGATTGACCCTTGAACACATGTATTTGTACAGACAATACTCTGGCACAGTGTGGCCTAAATGTTAATATGTCACAAAGCTAACAACTCCAATATATGAATTTTGTGTTTGGTGAAAGTTTTAGTTTTGTTCAATTTTCAATTTCAGGAAGACACTCTAGGTGAAATCAGAACTGTAGAAAGTGAAGCAGCATCGTATTTTGACCAAATCTCGCGGTACTTTCTTACAAGGGGTAAAATTGTGGCTAAGGTGGCTAAATATCCTCATGTGGTAAGTAAATTTATCTACCATATGCATGCAAGGTATGTCATAAAAATCTGTGAGCTTTTTGGCGCACTGTCCACTTTTTAACCTTAACACATGATTTAAAATAAAGTTATTGGAGGACATATTAAATGGAGGAATAAAATTCAAACTTATTTTCTTTACTCCCTTGTCAATTGTAATTAAGGTAGATATAGTGGGAATAATTACTTACACATTTTGTGGACCATAAGTAACAAATAAATAAGTTAAGTAATGTAAGTGTTAAATTTCATTTCAAGTGCATTTCATATATAACTAAATTAATAATCTTTTGTAATTTTATTTTCATGTAGCATTCCAAATGGATGCATTATGAAAATCCATTAAATATAAACCAAGATATGTTAATGCTTCAAAGCAGTTATTTCATCACCACTGATGAACAAGTGAATAACATTTTGTCAGTTAAATAACAGTTAGTGTACATTAAATTCCAAATTTTATATGGATAAATTTCCCTTTTTTATTTGCCAGTATGGCTTATTTAGGTTTATTGAACCATTGGTAAAGGAATAATTCTTGCCTGTGGTTCATTAACTTGAAACTTATTTTGTAATTAAATTAGAAAACAAAACAAATCAGAATTGGCTGTGCAGTAAATATCAGAAGTGACATATATAGATTTAATTTTAAAATAGTATATGTTAGTGGACTTCAAATCAAGTGTTTGTGAAATCTGATGCTCTTTATAAAAAGAGAAGAAAGTACCTAGCATATATGCCACTAGTGCTATGCTTGTAGAAGTGACTGATTTAATACTGTCAAATGAGTTTGTAATAAAATAAACTACTGAAAATAAAATGTAATGATTAATCAATAAAAAGCAAAATAGTTATGACACCAAGGGAATGAATACTATGAATTTAATGTTTATGAAGCTAGTTAACTTGTTTTGAATGGTAAAAATTTAATCTTACATTTCTTTTCAAATAGTAGCTTATTCAATTGGGTGGGGGGGGTTAAATTTCCACGGTTGGATTGTTTCATTTACTTAAAATGAAACAATCCAGTTGTGGAAATTTAGCCCCCCCCCCAAAATCAGTAGTTCAAAACAAATGTTACATAGTACTGACTTTTATGCATGAACTGAAAACATTTTGTATCCACACATCTGCTGTATTGCCCACTTGTTCCTCCATTCAGCATGTGGCAACAAACATAACATCCAGTGCTTCAGTCACAATATAGGGTATATGGATAGCCATATATGATATGTATTGTGGGGAGGGGATGATTACCAAATTTATGTTGTTCTGATTTTAATAAAATTAGAGAAAACTCGGAAATACTCAGCATTCTGGCGAACTTAAATTTTCTGTTTATAGTCCAGGAACCACATGGTCAGAGGAGTTCACAAGATAGAGAGAATACAAGAAACAGCACCATATTTAGCCGTCACATGCTTGAACACCAGTCACTCAAGGCATGTGTACTTATACACGTTTTCACATGACCACTCGGCTGCAGTGGTGTACGAGAGCTGAGGAGCAGGATTGATGATCTTGGAGAGATTAAAAAGAGCATGATGCAGCACGTTGGGATTCTTTACAGCTGAAAGCACTGGTACCACAAGAAGTAGCTATTGTTGGTGTCATGGAAATAGGAAATATTTTTTTGTAAAAAGGATAGGCGGAATAGGATTGGGGTATATCTGCCGGGAACAAAAGTTTATATTACACATGTTTGTACTAATTATGTTAAGAGTAGAAGATCTGAAGATTTACTTAACAGTTACAGGGCTATGTCGAGAAAAATAAACAATTTAGGATTAAATTTGAAAATTTTTGCAGTCCTGCCCATACGTGATAGGAGGAAGTACACGAGAGCCTTATCAGTTGATTGGGCCCCTGAAGAGACTGCTTTTACATATTATTAGGTGGCTCAGAAACCTGCTAAGTTTTGAGGGTACACAGACTAATAGATTAATAGCAGCCAGGTGAAAGTGATTCTTGCATTGCTTCCATTGGGACATGCAGAAGCCTAGAAAGCAAGGTGTCAGAGATTTTAAACCTTGCTGGGGGTTATTATGAAACAAGCAAATACATAGACTGTGTATTTGCTTGTTTCATAATAATACATAGACTGTGTACATAGACAAGCAAATACATAGACTAAGAGGAAAAACAGGTGCATGAGTATACTTGTTTGTACACTAATGCTAGGGGCATGGTAAATAAATTAGAATTCAAAGTACTAGTTATACCATTTGTGATAAGCAAATATTGAACAGGCACAATATGGCCCAAGAGGTCCTCAACTAAGTGGTATTGTTTAATCAGACATAAACAATCCAGAATTTGAAATGGGATGTACAGAAAGTGCAGACGGGACAGGAAGGGGTTGTGCCCTTGATAAAAAGCATATAGAAGCTTAGGCAGTGTGCTGAACTGACATTTGGGGTGGGGTGCAACATTGAAAATAATTGTTGAAAATAATTGAAAATGTTTGGTGTAACATAACATGGGATAAACAAAATTGAGAGTAAATCAGAATGTCTTATAATGGATATATTAACTTTTCGGATATTGATTGGAACTTGTGGGTTGGTTACTCACATAGCAGCATGATTTTCTGAATTTATTGGACTGTTTTCTATACCAGTATGTCAGATGGACTGTATCAAGAGAAAGCAGTACTCTTTATCTGATTATCAGCAGTGACTCCTCATGCATTAAGAATATCCAGATAATGGAACCACTAGGTTGGCAGTGATCATAATATATTGATATAGGCTTTACTTAATGATATAACTACTATCAAGGGTTGAAGCAAGGGATATTGTTTTGATAAATGTGATGAAAACGGTCTTAGACAGTTTTAAATTCTTTCCCATGGGACCAGCTGATTAAATTTTAAATGTGAAGCATTCAAGGAAATAATCATGAAGCTATGCCAACTAAGTGGTATTATTTAAGGCTTAGACTTAAATGGATGTCAGGTGAACTGATGAGACTAGTGGCAGAGAATAAATGCATGGGATGATTTTAATTTATTAAGGGACACAGCATCCTACAGTATACGCATACTAATCTGCAATCAAGTTACTAAGGGGGTTATGCAAGCTAAGGCAGATAATCAAGAAGTCTTAGGCTAAGAATGCAAAGAAAAGGAGCAAACAGTTCTTTGCTTGTGTTAATAGCAGAAAGAAAGGCATGATTCATATTGGCCCTCAGTATATGAATGACAAAAATATTGATGATCCTGTTCAGATTGCTGACAAGCTAAATAAATATTTTTCATCAACATGTTTTTGAATGGGAATATGAGAAGTTGCAAAGTACTAACTGGAAGATAAATTATTTTGTGATAACTGAGAAGAAAATGAAAGAGAAATTGTTGAAGCTAAAAGTAAATAAGGTACTTGGAACTGATGGTATCATCCCAGGTATATTAAAAGAAACAGAGTTGGGTCCCTTAACCCATGATTATGCATCCTTGGATACAGGGAATGGTCCTGTGTATTAGGAATGTGAAAATATCTCCCTAATTCACAAAGGGGGGGGTCATGGGATAAGAGTAATTACAGACCTGTAAGCTTGACGTCTGTTCCAGCAAAAAAATGGGAGTCACTAGTTTGTAGGAGCATCATGACAGAATGCAGTTATATGAAATTTGAAAATCACAGCATGGATTTGTTAAGAGGAGATCTTGTCTTACCAATCTGATTATCTACTCTGACACAGTGACAGAGGAACTGGATGCAAAAACTAATTTAGTTTAGACTTCAGTGATGCTTTTGACACTGTTTTGAACTGTTTTGCATGGAATATTGCTGTACAGATTAGAGCAGTGTGGTTTAAGGGTAAGTTACTCCTATGAATAAAGGGAGGTTGAGTGACAGAAGAGTGGTTATTAATGGGCACTGCTCTTGGGTTAATGTTATTAATGGGGTCCCTCAGAGTTCAGGGCCCCTTATTGTTTTCAGTATTTATTAACAATATTGATGGAGGCATATCAGACTTATCTAAGTTTTTAGATTACACAAAGGTCTGCAGGGTAATTAATGATGGGAATCAAGGCACTTCAGCAAAACCTAGAAAAATTGTACAGATGATCTGAGAAATAGCAGTTGAGGTTTAACATTGATAAATGCATGGTACCTGCATATGAGCAGCAGTAATCCCAGAATAACATACTAATTGAGTGGTACCATACTCAAGGTACTGGAGAATGATAAAGACCTGAAGATAATTGTGCAGTGAGACATGAAATTCTCTGGTAGTACAGACAGTCTGCTAGGGCAGCTCATGTGATTCTGAGTCAGTGATATACAGGAATTTTGCCTCTAGGACAGGGAGGTCATTATTTTGTTGTATAAGGTAGTGCTTATGTAGCATCTTGAATAATGCACACAAATTGGTAAGCCTCATTTTAAGGAGTGGATCTGTTGGAAGAAGTATGGAAAAGAGCAACAAGATTAGTCAAGGATTCTTACCATAAAAGATTTCAGTTCTGCAAATTGTGGCACTTAAAACTAGGTACCTGTAAGAAGACCTGATCGAAGTGTTTAAGGCTTTAAATGGATTGAGTAATCTAAAGGATGATGTTATCCCTGCTCTTTCTCCAATAATGCACATAAAGTTGAAGAAGAATGGCTCTAGGACAGATGTGCAAAAATTTTCTTCAGCCAGACAGTGATTGATTGTTGTTGGAACAGACTTCTGTTTGGTGTTATTATGCTTGTGGGTAGCATAATTGGTGTAATCACCATCCTCCTCACACCGGTTGGAAAAGTCCTGAGTTTGAATTGTTAGTGATGCGAGGAATTTTTATGGGTCTTTTTCACAGCATAGCTAGGTTGCTGAAGTGCCTTAAACCCCACAACAACACATCTGGTGTTGTGGAAGTGGGTAGTTTGAATAAGTTTAAGGATAGACAAAATATTAAGGTTGATGGAAAGATGAAGTGGAGCAGTGTTAATTTTTTTATGTATAAATAATTTTAGGTGGTAATTGTTTTGACTTTTATTAGTTGTTTTAGATACAAAATTAAACAATGTATAGTATAACAGCTCTTAACAGACTTGCTAGATCAGCCAATGCTTGTTCCTGCTTTAAAACGTACTATCTTGATGCCCATGGCACACTACAGTGTACATGGGCACCGGTCCAGTATGCTTATGAACAGTGTAGCGCACCACAGTGCCTGTTGAGTTGTATGCTTCCAAAGGGTTCAGTTGTGTTTGTTCCAAATTATGTTTGCACTAGTAAAATTGTTTGCTATTGTAATTTCAATATGTAATTTAATTAAATATCACATAAATTAATCCTTTGCAGTCCAGCTGTAATGATTAAAAAATAATAATATATATTAAATAAATTTTAAAAAAATTACTCTAATTGTGATGTTCAAAAATTATTTAATTTTGGATTTACGTGAGCTTAAACACACACACACACACACACACACACACACACACACACACACACACACAGAGAGAGAGAGAGAGAGAGAGAGAGAGAGAGAGAGAGAATAATAATTAGAAAAGAAGAACACACATACATATAAGAGACATTAAGGTCCAGGTTGTGAGGTGTTAAGTTCATATTAAAGCATCCAAGGCCTACCAAACTGCCAGCACAAGGAGCTGGAGCTCTTGAGTGTCCGAACTCAGAGGTACCCATGACCATCACAGCAATGCTTTCACCATGCACTGTCACGGGACATCAAGAGAAAACCAAAGATGTTGATTATGTGGAAGTGGAACCCACCTTGATTCAGGAACAGAATACCACATCCTTACCAACGCACACCGAAACAAATTCAGCCTTTCTGTTCCGTCATACAGCACAATCCTTCATATGAAAACCTATAAGCTGTGTAACTAGCATCGTCATTGATGCTGCACACATCTTCAATATTCCCATTCACAGCTGAGTTCTAGAGCACCCAGAACCTCGCCTGTAGATAGCAAGAGCCTGATCCACTGCAAGGGACTCCACTTCTTCCAAAGAATAGATCTACTTCTGCCAGTAGGGATGGGGACCTGAGTCCTGACTCCAGCGATCCAAGTTCTTAGAATTTTAACCAAATAACCTTGTGAACCACACAGTGCTCTATGCTGCACTACCAATTCCCGACTTCCAGGTGCAGAAGCATCCTTCACCTAAGAAATACTGCAGCGACGAACCCCTGGAAAGCCGACAATCATCTTATGTTTCTACTAGGATCACTTCACAGCCTCCACTATAGCGTGGACCCCACTCCCCCAAATAATAATTTGATCCCTAAATCATTATATTCTCACAGGTTTACATAATATATTCCCATGACTCTGTTTCACAACAGTAACAGTTCTTTCATTGATTCCTAAATCGTTCAACTTTGCATATATGGAGCCATGACCAGTTAATAAGAAAATAGCCTGTAAGTTCAGCACAAAGCATTTAGATTGTATCAATGCTGCATGTTTTACATCCAGAAGGAATTTATGAGTAATCCAGCCAGCCCTTATTGTACAGTCTCTAGTGCTCTTGCCAAAGATTCATTAATGTATCCCAGATTCTTGCCTTCTCTCTCTGCGGTTCATGGATTAAGTTAACCCATGGTACACCAGATGTAGATCAATAGGCAGTTTGCCAGTTAATACCTGTAAAGCTGGGGTTCCCACTGTCCTACATGCCACAAACGAAGACATCCTGTGGTTTTGCTGCCAACACGCCATTTGGCGATCTGAACTGGGTACTCTAACCCAGCTTCCTTTAAAACCCCATCCCCAGGCAGTACAGGTCTCTGTCTCCTCCCCTCCCTGCCTCCCCCCATACATACACCCCCATACTTGGTGGGGCTTGTCTCCACTGACCTCTTTGGGGATGCCTACTATATGTTCCCCCTCCTCCTACCTGTTTTCTCCCCAGTCTTCAGTCTCTCTCCCCCCTCTGTCTCTCTCTCACTAAACCAACCAAGTACGCCCCTAACAATGCTGCCAAATTCTAATCAACATCTAAATTCTACCGCTTTCTTGTAAATCTTTCAGCCAAATTCTAATCAACATCTAAATTCTACCGCTTTCTTGTAAATCTTTCAGCCAAATTCTAGTGTTCACTTTTTTTTTTAGGCCTTGTCACTGAAATCCTTAGAAATTAGGTGGTGGATTATTTAAGTGCCAGAGCACTTAAATAATCTACTGGGTGCCTGACCTGCCTCCTTGTGGCAAAGTGTGGGCAATGATGGGTCCCAATAGGGCCCAACGCTAAGTGGTCAGAGAAACAACAGAACGTAACACTACACGACATTTCACTCCCCACACTTTAAATCTCTGACCCCCACAGAGTTCTGTGTCACTTACAAAGAATACAACATGGAGATGGGGGAGAAACCCCTGGTGCTGTCAGACAACTAACACACTTTACTTGTCGTACATGTCAGACTTGATGTAAACAGTGGACGGCGATTGACGACGACTTTGCACAATCTTCAATTTATTCAAGTATTACAACATGGATTTTTCAGATTTGAAGAGTATCCAGAGGAAGATAAGTAAATTAAGTCAGGTAAGAGTAGTTTTTGTGGTTGTTTTTGCCCAGTGTGATCGCTACAGTGCCAGCGGTAGTGAACCCACTGGCATAGCCAATGATTTGAGTACATCTCAAACCCAAAAATTTTGAATATATTATACTTCAAACTGCTTGTGATAGGGTTATTTTGTATGGGAAACATAATGCTAATGACAGAATTAACTTATACTTAGTTTATAAGAGTTTTCTTTGTCTGCTGGAATTTTCCCGCAAAAACTGTGAAATCGCGATTTTTGACTTTTTGAGGTCAGAGATTTAAAAAGTGTGTGTGGGGGTGAAATGTTGTGTAGTGTTACATTCTGTTGTTTCTCTGACCATTTAGCTGTTGGCACCCACCGTTACCCACGCTTTGCCACGAGGAGGCAGGTCAGGCACCCAGTACATTATTTATTGGGCCTACACTGGAAATAAGTACTTCAAACCACTACTTAAAACATCAGCAATCGACTTATTGCTGCAAAAGTGTATTTAATTAAGAAATTGTGGCTGAAAAATCAAATAACGACAAAATCCTGAACAATGACTTAAAAGACTCCTCTGAAAATGAAGTTACAGTGCTCGGGGAGAAAGCTCCTATTAATGAGGAAAATGGTAATGAACTGGCCTCCTTAGTATTAAGAAAGCCAGGAAAGGGAAAAATCAAGAAACTGTAGAAATTCCAGAGTTGGGACAAAAGACAGAAGAACAACTAAAACTAGACTACTAACAAATTTGACTGACCCTATCAAACAGGCAAAGGTTCCACAGTGTATCTAGAAGAATGTATGCACAAGCAAACCAACAGGATTACTTCTGCAATTAGGCTGCAGATAGGGTTAATATCTGTACTTTTTTTTGGGTGGTAAAACAGCGTACTCTTACTTTTCACTTATCGAAGCTGAATGTACTCTTTTTGAAACTTTTTTTGAAATTATAAAATAAAAATATCAGATTATCTAACGCTTCTCTTCAACCACATATTACATAGCATGCAAATTCTGCACAACAAAATGCATGCAGGGGAAATGTAACAAATAATAACTGGGCGTACCCAATTTTGCCTTTCACCATTACTCGTTTGATTTGAATTGCACGACAGTGCTGCCACTGTAACAACATCCCACCTAGACACATAATCTCCTTGATGCGTTCGAGGTTCGAATAAAACTAAAGTTAGAAAAGGTTTAATTATTGAATCAGTTTGTAATGCTCGTTGAAATTTCTTGTTGTTTTTAAGGATTAGCAATTAGCTATTACTATTGCAGTTACGCAAATCTTATGTTATTCCCGAAAAACGTAAATAAAGAAATTGTTCCAATACCAGTACGTTTACATTGTAACTTGTTCTAATTATTTTGTGGGAACAAATCTACAATACGATAAGTAAATAGAATTGAATGAAACCTACAGTATACCTTTCTAGTCTTACACCCCCAAATAATGAAAATCAAACTTTTTGTGCAAAATTATGTTTAAAATACTCTTTTATATAATTTTTGTTTTCTTTGTTTTTAGCATATAACAAAGCTATACCATAAGTTTTATCCAATTCTAACTACTTACTTATTCTATTGTAGAATTTTACCATTTTGTGTGATAATTAATAATAATTATATATAAATATTTGATGGACTCGAAAGAAAAGAATGTCCCGGCGAAAAAACAAATTTTCTGATAAGCTTCAGGAACAATATCCAATATTCAAGAATGCTAAGGTTGATTGTGAAGCATACTGCGAGGTTTTTCAAGTGACAATTTCAATTGCCAATAAAGGACAAGCTGATTTGAAACAACATTTAAGCTTAGTGAAACATACTAAAAACATAAGAACTGCTCGTAGTTCGAAGAAAATTGGCAGTATGTTTATCACTCAAAACTACAAAGGAATTAAAGCTATTGGCTGCAGAAGCAACTCTGGCTTTTCTTGTTGTTACCCATCACCAAAGTTATAAATCTTGTGACTGTTCGACCAAATTGTATCGCAAATTATTCCGCGACTCTGAGACTGCTTCAAATGTTTCCAGTGCCTGAACAAAAACTGAAGCAATCGTTAATAATGTTTTGGCACCCAACTTTGTGAACACTGCTCTAGAAAGGATCACGAGCGAAAAAATTCCAGACATTGCAATATGCACAGGTGGAACTAATCATAGAGGATTGAAAATATTTCCTGTTCTCATCCAATATTTTTAACTCTATCCAATAGAGTTAAAATCATTGAAGAATGAAAAATCAGAGACCATATGTGATTTAATTACCACACCATTACAAAAGTGTCACCTGGAAAGGAAATGTATTGCGTTTACTGCAGATAACTGCAACAACAATTTTGGAGGTCTGCAGAGAAGGGGACAAAATAATGTTTTCTTCCATCTGCAAGATGCTGTTAAAAAAGAATTTATTGCAATTGGATGCCCAGCTCATATCTTGCACAACTGTGTACAACATGCTTTTGATGATCTACCAATCGATATTGAATCTTTGATCGTGAAAATGTATAACTACTTTTCCATTTATACAATCCGAACTGAGGCACTAAAAGACTTCTGCGATTTTGTTGATGTAGAATATTTAAAACTGCTTTCTCGTGCCCAGACCAGGTGGCTGTCATTATTTCCTTGCATACACAGTGTTGCAAATGTACCCGGCACTTCAAAGCTATTTTCTGTTGCAGAAACATCCACCAGTGTTAATAAAATTATTTTTTAAAAATTTAAAAATAATAATTTAATGGAAATCATGGACATTTTAGAAAGCGTGGAAAATATTTTACTTGCTCGAAAGTCTCAAGAATTTCTTCCGCTCAAAGTAAAAGAAATTAAGAATTAATTGTAATGAACCAAGATCCGGCAATATAAAGGGCGATTTTGTCAACGTATATGTCACATCTTTGGAATATCTCAAAAACTGGACATCTTCTCTAGAAGAATTTAAAAATTTTAAATGGATGAAATTGAAAAACTCTTCTAATTTAAAATCAAAAACTATAGAAATCAATGATGCTTTACTATTCGACCAATTTTCTAACTTAAATAAATTTTTGGATAATGTGAACACCAATGCCGAATTTTCAATGAAAAAAAGCATTGGATAAATGGTTAGATTACTTTAAAAACGTGAATAAAACTGTGCGTTCAGAGTTTTTAAAAATGTTCTTTCATTTTTGCTATACCAAGCCACATTGCTAATGTCGAAAGAGTCTTTAGCATGATGAACGCTCAATGGACTGATGAAAGAAATAGATTGGCTGTCAACTCCATGAAAACTTTGTTAATGGTTCAGTATAATTTCAAGGAATTTGATTGCTTACAATTTTACAGTTATTGTATGGGGAACCAAAATATGTTAGCCGAAGTTCGAAGTAAGGCAAAATATTCATTCAATTAAAACTTTATATTTATATTATAGATTTTGTTAAATCTATAATATAATTTGTCTAATTATTGATCTCTTTAATAGTTGTTTATTGCAAAAGCATTCGCAATGTAGATAGTTACCTACTTTAATTTGTGATAGTAATAAAAAATTTAATATTTTCGCTAATAAAAATTGTTCTACTTTTTTATTTGAAATCCCCCCCCCCCTGTTCACCGATCACTTGATCTGTACTGTACTCTTTTCTTATGATCCAGGGATAGTAACCCTAGCTGCAGATAGTGAACTGTTGGTCAGTGCTTGAGCAGTACCTGATTGAATTAAACACAGAAAACCAAGTGTTAAAATCAAAATTAGAGATTACAACTGAGGAGAACAACAACTATAAAACAATGAAAACATTAACCTATGCCCAAGCCACAAAGGTTAATGGCAAACAGGACATAACTTGAGCTAAACAAATAGCTACTAAGCAACCTAATATAAACAAGGAAAGCAACATTATTATTTTGAAAGCAAAAAGTTGACTACCCATAAAACCAGTGAGGCAGTTAAGGACACAGTGGTAACAAAGTTGAGGCCTCATCTGAGAGAAATAAAGATAAACAATGTGCGAAAAATCAGGGATAATGAAGTCCTAATTGAGGTATCAAACAAAGAAGATCTAAGAGAAATAGAAAACTATTCTGAGGTGGAAAAACTGGGCTTGCTCCCTGAAAAACCAAAAGGGGAAAACCGAAATATTATAATCTTTGATGTACCCGTGTCAGCAATAGAAAAAGAATTCATGAACATCTACTTCAAAAACTTTAACAATGAAATGACAATAGATGAATTTGCTGCTAAGTTCCTGCTGAAAAGAGAAACAAAAGGAATGGACAGCTCAACATAATTGCAGAAATTACACCAAAAATTTGGAAGCTATGCAAGGGACAACAGAGAACCTATGCTGGCTGGACCAGTCATAGATTTAGGGAACATTTCCCTATCCAAAGATGCTTTAATTGCCATAAATATGGTCACATTGCCAGAGACTGTAGTCAGAAAGAACCTGTGTGTAGTCACTGTGCAGTAGCTGGCCATGATTACAAAAATTGCAAAAATAAGTCTCAGCAGCCAAAAATGTGCTACCTGCAAGGCAGCATGGCTGACTATACACATAGTATCAGGGATGATAAATGCCCCTGTTATAAAAAAAAAAATGGTAAAACATACAATCTAGGACCAACTGCGGACCAGATTGAAAACATAAATGTGACTAGGACTGTAAATCTCGTCCAATTGAATGCTCAAAGAGCAAGAGATGTAGATCAGATCAAACTCAAATTAGAAGAAAATAATATATCTTGGTACTCCGGGAGCCCTACACACATATGGGTAGGGTTCAGGAGTCCCTTCTACAGCAATAGTAGTTAAAAAAAATACTGACCTTACAGTCATAAAGGTGGGCCACCTCTGCTCCCCAGTGGGAGTGTGTGCCCATATCACCAGTGCTGTAGGACAGTTTTACATTATTTCACTATATTCCAGACCAGGTTAAGATATAAATCCAACTATTGAATACCTACAAGTAGTCACAGTTGTTGTTGTTGTGGTGGTGTTTTCTGGCGCAAGGGCTACTTAGGCCATATGGCACCCAAGTAGTCACAGACTTGCTACCTGCTGAAAATATAGCGTGTGCTGATGTCAACTGCCAGTCAGCCTTATAACGTAGCGGTACGAAAGGCAGAGCAGGCACACACAGTGGCCAGATACTTTCAGACTATATAGCTACCTCACCTCAATCTTTCAAATGCTAAACCAACCAAATAACCTCCCAACTTTTAGCAGTACCATGTGGGAGAGTGACATTGATCAATTCAATAGCTTATAAAATTACAGACTGGTGTGTCCAGCCAGTCTGGACCACATCAGACCATAGAGCCGTTTCCTTCAAACTAAACAGCCAATTACAAACAACTCAACACTCCTTGTTGGATATCAAAAGGTATAACCTTGAAAAGGCAAACTGGCAGATTTTCGCAGAACATACAGTTTGCAGTTGAGCTGCAAAAACAGGAAAATGAGTGGTCTAGATCAGGCAACTGTAGCCCAGACAAGCAAGCACAGCAAGCTTGTCTATCCCATAGAAAAAAAAACAAGGAAGCAGGCAGTTCCCTGATGGTGCCCCGAACTGATATACTCAAGAGAAGGGTACACCAGGTGAGGAGACATTTTCAAAGAGCCAGAACATCTTGGCCACAAAATGAAGTGGATGCACAGAGATTCTTATAGAACTCTCAGGAATCAGTATACAGCCCCCATAAGAGACGAGATCAAGGTGTGTTTGTTTTAATTGTGATCTCCATGGTTCCCCCTATATACCGCTGTAGCATCTGAAAAAGCAAAAAAACCAAGGCTGGCAAGTGTGTGTATGTAGGTATCTGTGTTTTGTTGAGTGCTGGCACCTGGCGACTTCACAGCCAGGGTCACCTGGTCCCCTGCTCATGCTCAGAATATCACCTGGAAAAAAACAAATACTTCTAAAAGACAATTTGGACATAAGAAGATGTCCACAAATCAAAATTAACACAACTACTATAAAAATGGTAACAGAATGAAAATATCTCGGAGTTGTCTTTGATTCAAAATTGACTTTTTATCCCTGTTTGACCTACTTGACGAAGAAAGTGAAAAATTATGCAGATATGATTGCCAGGATAAGTCGATCAGACTGGGGGCTCAAAAGAAAGACCCTGATAATCATATACTCTGCAATTTGCTACCTGTTATAACCTACAGAGCTGGTGCATGGTTCACCCTCTCGGATGTAGTAAGAAGCAGGAATAAATTAGAATCGATACAAAGGACAATACTTTTTCACTATTACCAGAGCATGTCGCACAGTGTGTAGATAGGCTTTCCACTTGACTCATGATGCTGTTGCAAAATATGTTAGCTGTGCTCACTTGTTTTCGTATGAAATGGAACATTGCCTCGTGTCATTCACCTGATCGTAATCCATGTGACTTTCTGTTGATTGTAGGTATATTAGATTCTCAAATTGCCTCTCATCATTAGACATTACCTGTATCACAGACTATTTCCAGAATAAATCAATATTCACTGATTATTATTTATGTAATTGTACTAGTAATCGTATTTGCCATATAATGCAAGGAAGCCACGGGCTTTTGCTGCACTGGCCAAAAAAAAATAAAAAAGTAGATAAAGTACAAATTATGTACTACCCACCTTGCTATTTGCAATAGAAGAAGCCAGAAATACCAGCCTAGATGAGATTATTACATAATGTTCAACAATAAATATGCTTTTTACACCTTGAAAAAGTTATTTGACTTTCTAAAAACTTGCTACTGCTAGACCGCTGAAGGTCATGTACACAGTTCTATTTATATCTTCAATAATCTACCAATATCAACATCACCTTGTATTGTATATCTAATTTCCTTGTACTATAGGCAAACCCATTCAGAAACTTGCATACATTCGCTGAAATTTTTCTTGTGTATACAGTATATGGGAAGATGTAATAATTCTTGTTTTTTGTTTCAGGATGATTTTCGCCGCACCATACAAGAACTGGATGAAAAAGAATTTTTAAGTATGCGTTTAGTAATATCTGAATTGAGGAATCATTATGTAAGCAATTTTTATCTGATCTTCTCTTAAATAGAAAATTATATATTGTTGACCATATAGAAATAATACATAATGTTTCATTTTAATTATTCAATGTTGTTATATAGATTCATACAAATAGAGTAGATCTGTTTAGGTTTGATTTACATATTTGTTGTATAACTTCCCTTGGCTACTTGGGAACCAAAATGTACCTTGAACACTCATTTGTAGATCAAACGAAAAAAACAGAATTGTGGGGTATAAATATTTTTGTATGTGTGTACAAGTATATCACCTTCATGCAGACATGAAATGTGACTTTCATATTGGTTTTTTTTTTTTTTTTTTTCAATTAAAAAGTCACCTTCCCTCATGTTTAGAATGTTAGTTTTCATATTTGATTTTACTTTTCTTTACACCAGTTTGTGTTTGTTGTTTTTGTGGCTTCTAAGCATCTTAGGCCATATTGCATCTGTACAAATGTGTGTTCACAGGCCAGTTTACGTGCAGGTTGAAAAAATCCTGAAAGGTTTCCAACTCAAGTGATTATAACTACAGCCTCACTTGAATTGCTTTATACCTTACAAAATCACTTTTACTGTTCTGAAAACAGTAAGAGTGATTTTGTAAGGTATAAAGTATATGGCACATCTCAGTCGTGTTGTGACCCTAGGTTCTCCTGTGCTGCATTTTAATTTAATTTTTTTGACATTAAAAACGTTTTTATTCCAAAAATTTTGTAACGAAAAACCATCATGCGAAAAGCGTTACGGAAGTGATGTCATCTTCAGCTTCCACTAGAAGCAAATTATTGTAACTTGTATTGTTGCAAACATACTTGTATGAGGTCAACAATAATTTATCTTCTACCTGACCAAATTTAACAAAATTTTGCACGGAGCTTTATCTTTGCTCTATACTAGAGGAAAAACTTTCAAACCTCTGAAAATTGAAGTAGGCTTTTTTTTTTTTTTTTTTTTTCTTTTTTATTTCAGGATAATGGAAAATATGAACATATGATCAAGGAAATTTTCTCATGTAATAAATGTGATAATTCGACATATAGCATATTGTTGGAAAGCTAAGGAATTTAGAAACAGAAATATTAAGGTTTTAAGATATAAAAAAAACTTTTGGAAACTGGGAAATGTGTTAATTCGAAAATGCATCTGGTTTCAAGTCATCTGGTGTTTTCAGATTGAATGTAATTTTTTTCTTTAAAATTAAACTCTGAGGCTGGAAAAGAGTTCTGCACATTTATGAAAACATTCTTCAACTTGTACATGTCATTAGATCTTTAATGTAAAAATTATATATCCTGTTTAGTTATCACAGGCCAATACTTTCAGTAACCGATATGTAATTATTATTAATAAAATAAAAACATTGTTATATTATCATAACAATGTTTTTATTCCTCAACTCCTCAACCTAAATGCATCTGCTCACTTTTGTTTCTTTCTTAAGCTGCTCCTCTTAAAAAGATTCCTTTTGATCCTTAGTCCACCGAGAAAAAGCAATTTTAAGTTCATCATTGGAAAAACCATCTCCACAAAGTTTAAAAACAGAGAATGACAAGGAGCCAGATCTGGACTTACAAGATGGCTGAAATAAGGTTTCAGCCATCTTGTAAGTGGAGTTTTAAACTGCACTTACAAGGTAACTGGAGTTTTAAAGAAAGTTACATCACAGAACTTGTGAATCAGCATTGTTGTGAAGCAGTGATATGCCATGTAAAAGATTTCCAGGTCAATTCTTCTTTACAGAATTACACAGTTTGTGCTAGCAAAAATTTGCTCGATACTAGCCTTGCAGCCTTGTAGTCAACAGGGAGAATTCCCTTATTCTGACTTCTTCAAGGTGGATGACCCCATCATTTTTCCAATGTAAGGATAAGGAATTTTGCTTTGTTTCTGTATCCCAACAGTTGATCCAGGTTTTATCTCAGTTCACAAGTTTAGGCATTAATTTTCTAGTTTTTGTTCAAGTGTGAAATTGACCATTTATCTTTGTGAAGTTAATATCTTTGGTAACCCAGTAAAAATAAGTATTTGATATTGCTAATTTTTCATAAGTATGCAAAAAACATGTGGTTTTGATAATACAGTTTCATAGGTTATTTGTGCAACTTCTAGATGCATACCTTTCATCATCACTCCCACTTTTTTCATACACTTCTAGTAATGCCTGAATAATAAGTATTTGATATTGCTAATTTCTGTCTTGGGTAATTTTCCAGTGACTGTGTTCTCCATTGAATTTCTTACTCTAAAACTCTGTATTTGATAATCATATATGAAGAGGCAACTTGGCCATATACATTAATTAGCTTCTCATGAATTTCCTTGGGAGATTTGCTTTTTTTTATTGAAGAATGTAATGATTGTTCTGTACCCGGCTTTTTCACATCCATGTTACGTACAACAGAAGGTATATGCTTGTTTTTCTGGGAGAAAAAAAACTCTACATAAAGGTTTCTGCGACTTAGTATTTTGTGCACAGTGAAAGCATTCTATACTAAAATAAAATAAATTACCAAAAATTCAGAAGTCTGTGTTGGTAGTCCAGAAGGACTACCAACACAAACTAACAGCCTACTATTCACTGTTTTCCTCCAACGATTGCTTGCTTGACACCATTAGTCCTATTCTTCTTGATCTGATCTGATTTTTGACTTATTACCATTCACTTTTGATTTGAATCCCTTTAACTTCTCTTCTCTCATCCTTCCTATATACCCATGCCATCTTGTTTCACTTACCTTTTGATTGAATAATTGTTATTTAAAGTGAAGCTAAGTTAATATCTTTGGTTCTCTCCTCCCATTTGTAATATGGTCTTGCCATTACTTGAATTTGATAGTTTGATTTTTTTTTTTTTTTTTCCATAAAACTCATTTCTGAACATTAACTCTTGATCATCTCCTTTATTTTTTTTTACCCCCCTCTTGGCTCCATAGGTTAAAAAAATAGCTTAAAAATTTTTATACACAACTAATTTTGTCCTTTGGCACTTTTATACACAACTAATTTTGTCCTTTCATGCTAGCTTTTCATTCAAATGAGACTTATAAGCTCAAGTAATTAAGGAAGTCTGCCAGTACTTTGATAAATTTTACTGACTTTTTTAAGTGAGGAATTTCTAGAAACTGTCATGTTAAAATGTTTACGAAGATGTCACTGTAATGTCAGTAATATAGAAAACTTTAAAAGATGTCTGTTTATAATAGTTAAGATTAATCCTGTAAAATCTTGCTACAACAAGTTTATAGAAAAAATGTCACCATAATCAAAATATTCAAAGTGCTGGCAACTTCCTTAATTACTAGAGCTTAAGTCTCATTTGTTATTTTGAAAAAAAAATTTTTTTTAATGGTTGTAGCAAAAGGATTTATCACACCCTTGATAACAGTTTTCACCCCTTCTGCCCCTTTAGTACCCACATTTTCAATTGTACTGAAGTTGAATTTTTGTATTAAAGTAAGATTAAAAGGTTAAAATTAATATATGAAAAGCAATTTAAAAAAAAGTTCCTGTTTACACTCCAGCATGACCACCATTGTTGGGCACCTCCGTAGCCAGGTGGGAAGGAGCAGCAGTGCGTAGCACACGCTTCTTGATTAGACTGAGGTTCGAACCCGTCACCACCAAATACGGAGGATGCGGAAAGGTCAGGGATGACCACCGCATATCCCCGGAGCAATATGGCCTTAGTTGCTAATGCTCCTAAAAAAAAAACCAAATAACCAAAATAACCACCATTGTTAATCATACTTAGCAGTTATGGGCTTGAACCACAGTCCATTCAAAGAGCACATGTTACTGCACCCTTGCTCCTGACCACTTGACTAAGTCAGGCCTACAAGTTGTATCTGCTGTACTGTATTTTGGAATATATGGTATTTCTTATAATAAAATACTGTCAAAATTACAATCACCAAACACAATATAGTAAACCCCCGCTATTCGCGGTATCTGTATTCACGGTTTCGCAGTCGCTGATTTAATATAACATGAAACCTAAAAAAATGTGTGAATTTTAAAGTGCTGTGAACATTTTCCGCCGTAAAAAACATGGGCGTGGCAAAAATCATCTTTCCCGGTCAAAACAGCGCTCAGTGGGTGGGGGGTTAAAAAATCCGCTGTAGTGTCCATGAAAACGCGCTAATTGCTTCAAAAATTTGCTCTAACAAAATCGCAAGCGTGGATGTTTCTCGCTAATCCTTGTTCAGTATGTGCTGTGCGTCATTTCGTCATTTGTTTTTAATTCGTATGCTTATAAATTGAATAAATTTATCAATTTATAAATTGATATGCTTACAAAAGTGATAAATCTACCGTTTTGCAATGTAAAACAGACTTTTTCAAGCGTGTTAACGGAAGAAAGTGACCTTTATTGTGGACAAATTCTTTCTAACCCGTACAAAAATATGGCTACGAATAACAAGGGAAATGTGAAAACATCAAAGAAGGTGATGACATTAGCGAATAAAATTGAGTTATTAGACAAAATTTCTAATGGTGAAAGTGTCTCTTCGGTGGCAAAACATAAAATCAATGAGTCAACGGTACGATCAATCAAAAAATCGGAAGAAAAAATCTGCCGTAGTGTCCGTGAAAACGCGCTAATTGCTTCAAAAATTTGCTCTGTTACTCGTGATGTTAAATTAGAAAAAAATGGAAAAGCTTTAAATCTGTGGATAGAAGACTGAACTCAAAATAAAATTTCGTTAAGTTCACTCGTCATTCGTGAAAAGGCAAAACTCCGTTATCAACACTTTAGCGAAACTGGTGATAGCACTGGCAGGATAAGTTTTTTAGCTAGCAAAGGCGCTGGTTTGAAAGATTTGTTTGAAATTTCTAATAAATATTACATTTAATATTAAATTGTTTCTTATTTTCATTTCGATACCATATGCTTGCATTTCACTATGTACTGTCTATGTACATAGTCACATTATGAAGGTACATATAATACATACATAGACAAAATTTTAGACTAGTTTTTCTTATATATTTCATACTTTGGAACGGAACCCCTTTATTACTATGGGAGCCATAACTCAGTATTTGTGTTTTCGGCATTCGTGGCATTTCTCAAGCACATAACCCCCCGCGAATAACGGGGGTTTACTGTATTTTTACTTTTTTAACACATGTATTTCACTTTGTTATTTATATATGTTTGAAATAAATTATTCAGCAGAATTTATTTATTTTTAATAGTGCAGTTATTCTTTAGGAATAATTTTTGGTCACATCTCATTACATTGAAATTTCACTACAACAAAATGATTTTTGCACCCCCTGAAAAGTTCTTTGTAAATGTTTTAAGCGAAGAGACGTGTGTTTAACTGACATGTGGCTCTGGAAGTTTAAATAATTGATCTAATTCTCCTAGATTGTGGCAATACACTTGTTAACATACTTCACTCTTGGTGGTTGTTTTCATTGTTTGCTACAGTACATTGAGGGTTATGCTAAAAATATGATTAGCCAGCATTTTCTCTGACTTAAAAGCATTAGTGACCAGATATTAATATGTTAATTGTTGAATTTTAAAAGAGAAAAAAAATGGGCTATACATGAAAAGAAGCTAATAAGAGAAGAGTACTGCGAGTTATAAAGACTTTTATAACTAGTTTATTAGTGTAGAAATAAGTAATTCATTTTTTGTGTGAAATTGCATTTAATTTAATAACGCATGATATTTTTAGCCTACATGAATTCTCAGTGATGAAAAGTAAATTGTTTATAGGTTTTTCTAGTTATTGAAATTTTAAAACACATAGTATTAGTCCCGTATCCTTAACCCACGATTAAGCATTCTTAATTGTGGGTTAAGGATTTGCCTAATTCGTTTTCTGCTTCTTTCAATTTACTTTTACTTGGACAATTTCACTTTCCTCTCAGTTATCACAAAACTTAAGCAACTACTTTTAGGGATGAAATTAATCAAAGTACAGGGATGTTAAAATTAAGTATCCCTATGTAGCAGGCTCTGGAGCGACGTTTAAGGCTCGTACTGAAGAGAAATTTGGACAACAGGTACAATAAAGAATGCACTCACCATTTATTGGGGAAAAAAAATTAGTTGCAAAATTTGTCACTGTATGGCGCGTAACTATCTTAGTTACGATTATGCAAATAACTTACGTTATTTGCATAATCATAACTAAGATAATCGTAAGTGATTTTCACAGCGCCACTACTCAGCTCTACTGTACTGTATAAAAACAAAGCAGGCTCTTCAAAATCATACAGTAGATGTTTGCCTGCACTACAGCAACAATGCATCTGTGGCTATCGGAGAATTCCTGACATCAGCAGGCATGGACCTATGACTGTTTGTGCTGTCCACAAAATGATTGCAAAATTTGAAGCGACAGGACATCTTGGTGTTCGACCAGGTAGAGGTCGAAAACAAGTGGACTCCTCGTGTTGAAGATGTGGCTATGGCTGTCATGGATTTATCAGGTCAATTTCCATGTGGTAGTGCAAGTGTGCCAGCTGTTTCTCATGAAGTGATGTTGCATTCCACTGTGTCTAGTAATGCATCAGGTGTTGTGGTACTATCCTTACTAGATGCACATGCTAAAACGTGGTGATGCAGATATTCGTTTCACACACGCACTTCAGTTTCTGGCACAGATGACAGCGGGTATCACTTGGCCATGGAACATCCTTTGGAGTGATGAAGCCCACTTCTGCTTAAATGGACAAGTGAATACACACAACTGCCACATTTGTGCAACAGAAAACCCTCGAGTTATCCAAGAGGTCCCATTGCATTCTCCAAAAGTGGCAGTGTGGTGTGGATTTACAGCCACATTCATGATTGGGCCATATTTTTTTTTGAACAGGTAACACCGACTGGACCCCACACCTGTTCCATCACTGGACAGTGATATTATGAAATGTTGGCAAATTTCGCAATACCAGAGCTGCAACAACGTTGGTGCCTTCAGGATACCATATTCATGCAAGATGGTGCGCTACCCCACATCCACCGTAGTGTCCAAAGATTGCTAAGGCAACACTTTACAGATGAACGGATCATCAGCCATTGTTTCCAGACATCTTGGCCACCCCCAATCACCGGACCTCACTCCCATGCGATTTCTGATTGTGGGGTTTTTTGTAGAACCAGGTGTATTGGGAAGGATGTCAAACTCTGGCAGATCTGAAAGACAGCATTAGACGTCATGTGCTGACTATTCCAGTTGACATGTTACTTTATGCTGTTCAAATGGAAACTGTTGGTGACCAAAATGGAGGGCACATTGAACAATTGTAGTGCTGTTCAAGTGATTTGTATTGCCACAGCGCCATATAATGACAAATTTTGTAACTATTCCCCCCCCCAATAAATGGCAAGCACATTCTTTATTGTACCTGTTGTCCAAATTTTTCTTCAGTACGAGCCTTAGAAATCGCTCCAGAGCCCTCTACACAGGGATACTTTAACAACCCTGTACTTAAATTAGACATAATTAGATTTGTGCATTTTGTCAGTTTGGAACATCAGGAGAAGGTTTAATTGAGTGAAATGTCTCTTTGTGCACTGAACTAGAAGCAAAATTAGTCATGGTTCTAAGGCAGTAAATAATATTTTTGATAGTTGGTATTTTATAGTGCAGATAAATAAATTAAAATTCACAATGTGAAAATTGAGAAAAGAAATTTCTTTAAAATGTATCCAGGTATTTTTACTTTCATTTCACTGCTGTTAAAATGAAATTATTATTTTAAAAATGAAACTAGTATTAACAATAATGAAAGAGTGACATTGCAAACTTTTACCCCATGTGTGTATATCATCATATTGAAAAGGATCTTATTGCTGCTGGCAGATTTTGCATACCTAGAAAAATAGATAAGATGTTTGTGGAAACATTTTTTTAATAGCTAGCTTTAAAAAACAAGAGTAATTTTTACCATTTGCCTGCTAAAAAATTAAAACTTCTTAATTATAAAAGTATATCAGCTTTAAAATTCGTCTGGTAGCATGTATGATAACAAGCACAAAGAATAATGTGCAGTTATATGCTGAATAGTATATGACATGACATTGTTAATATGGTGTTGTGAGTGTGTAATAGATTGTCTCAGTGGACTAGGCCATCACATTCCTTGTCTTTTAAAAATGAAATTATCAGCAAATGGAGTTTGATATTGTTTTTAAGCTAATTTGTGAACTTATAATAGACAGGTGTAATGTTATGATTTAGCTTGAAGGCATATATTATCAAGGTGACAGAAGCAGCTACACCTTTTTTTTTCTTCTTAATTTTTGCACAGGCTTGAGTTTAATATACAGCTACATAATAAACTTGATTTGCAAAGTATTCTGCACAAGATGACCAAATATCCCAAAATGTAGACATGTCCTTGTTTAAAAAAACAATAAAAATAAATAAATTAGTACTGGGACATGTCTGCTATTAGCTATAAACACAAATAAGAGAATTGTAGCATATACTGAAAGATAAAGGCAATTTGTACATAAACAAGTTATTTGATAGAACCTTAAGAAATGCAAATACGAGGGGGTTCCGAAAAGTAAGGCAACACATTTTTTCTCTCGATGTTTAATAATACGAATTTGAAATTACACACCAATAAATGAGTGAACATGCACTAGTTCTCCACAAAGTCTCCAGTTTTATTGATGCACTTGTCCCAGCGATAGATCAGTTTATCAATACCATTACTTTAGAAGTTCGTGCCCACACACAGTAACCAACATCGCACCACCATGGTGAAATGCTTTCTTGAAAGGTGTTTTTTCAGAGGGACAAACAAATGGAAGTCTGGGCTGTGGGGGTGGGGGGTGACAGTTTCCCAACGATTATAGTGCAACCACTCATGAGTGTTATGGACAGTGTGTGGAGTTGCATTGTCCTGCAACAAAATCACACTGCTTGTCAGGAGTCCTGGTCATTTGCATCGAATGTTCGCTTTCAGTTTTTCCAGCATTGCACAGTAAAGCTGTGCATTGATTGTTCCTCCCTTCAGCGAGAAATCTACCAACAGAATGCCTTTGCGATCCCAGAACACTGTGGCCATGACTTTTCGGACACTGGGAACAGTTTTGAATTTTTTGCACACAGGAAATTTTGGATGTTTCCAGGTCATAGTCTTGTTTGCTCTCCAGGGTAAATTGATGAACCCACGTTTCGTCTGCTGTGACTATACGAGCGAGAAAATCCTCTCCTTCATTGCTGTATCGCAACAGGTTCTCCAGACACATCTCCATGCATTTTTCTTTATCCTCTTCTGACAATTGTTGGGCACCCAGCAGCAGCATACCTTTCGAAAGCCAAAGACATCATGAACAGTCGACTTACTCGTGTTCACTGTTTGTGCAATTTCATGCAGTTTCACTCGCCTGTTTTCAAGAATGATGCTCTTAACGCGCGAAATGTTGTCTTCTGTCTTGCTCGATGAAGGCCTGCCCGCTCGATGTCGATCTTCAATGTCAACACGGCCCACTTTAAGTTTATTGCACAAAAACACACCTGCTTCTTTGCCATCACCTTTTTGCCATACACAGCAGTCAGTTCATGGTAAATGTCACTTGGTGAAGACCTTTTTGCTTGCAAAAAGCGAATAACTTCACTAACACCTGTTTTGGACCACACTCACGCGATTGCTGACATTTTGCAACTGGAATCGGCTGTGAGGTGACAGCACCACAACACTGCGCTGGCGGTCTTTTTGAATGTTATTAACGGGTCTATCTGTCCACTGCATTTCATCTCATTCCCTTTCACCATTATTAAGAAAAAAAATGTTACATTACTTTTCGGAAACCCCTTGCATATGTATATACTGCTCAGATGGTTGACTTTGTCTCTGGTCATAATTATATCCAGAATGTAGTATTGTAAACTTTCATGCATGTGTACAATGTCAAATAGACATAAGACTAAACAAGTGTAATTGTTTAATTTGTTTAGCTATGAGTTTGGGTAATTTAAAATACTTACATTATTAGCTTGATTATATCTTTTTAGATAAATAGGTAGCATTGAATTAATTTTTCATTTGTTAAACTAAAACCTTCTCTTATCAAAGCAGCACGTAGCATAATGTGCAGTTGTTCGCATCTATGTGTTTCTTACTTGATTTGTGACAGCAGGGCAGTGCAAATGGGGGTGGGGTTTCAGTGGATGTTCTGGACTAGAGAGCTCAATGGAGGGAGCATTTTTTTTTTTTTTTTTTTCAATATAAATAAATGAGGCCACTTAACCCCTTTTGCACCTGGGGCCCCATTTCGATTTTGATTTCTTAATTAAAATTTTGCTTAATCAGCTACTTATTTTCTCAGTGTGAAAGTTGTTCAGAACCTTATTTTGAGAACATCATCAGTGTACTTCAGAAAAGAGCATAAAACTTTTTTTTTAAGAAGGGAGAAAACACACACACACTGGTTGTAGCAGAGATGCAGCACACAGTACTATATGTACTATAGAGTGAACATAACAATATTTGTTTTTGTTTTTTTTATCTTCAAAAAAAATTTTGTTTACATCCATTTCAGAGGTATTGTAATGATGAGAGCCTTGTCGATCAGTTAGGCCCTGGAGAAATTGTGCGGGCTCATTGGGTAGAATTTTTCTCAGTGTGGTCTGAGCTGGTTAACAGGAGAGACTGCTTCTACATGGATGGGATACCCTTAAATATAAAGGATGCAAGGA
This sequence comes from Mastigoproctus giganteus, assembly GCF_048544385.1. Lineage (NCBI taxonomy): Eukaryota > Metazoa > Arthropoda > Arachnida > Uropygi > Thelyphonidae > Mastigoproctus > Mastigoproctus giganteus. The sequence goes on from NC_143575.1 coordinate 36,808,287, forward strand.
TATTTGATAGTACTACGAGGCAGGGTTAGGTGGGTTGCTAGCTTAGGGGGATACACAAACTAATAGATTAACATTAGCCACAGACAGAGGTGAAAGTGATTCCTGCACTGCTTCTATTGGAATGAGTAGCAGCCTGAAAAGCAAGGTGCTGGATATTTCAAGAACTGCTGGGGGTTATCATGCAACAAGTAAATACATGGGCTGTGTTAGGGTAACGAAGAGTAAGAACAGGTGCATGTTTACTTGTGGGTACACCAATCCCAGGAGTATAGTAAATAAATTCGAATTTGAAGTGATAGACAAGATATCAAAGGCAGATATTGTTGGGATATCAGTGACGAAGGCATCTCCATAGCCAGGTGGGCAGGAGCAGCGGTGCGTAGCACATGCTTCTTGATTAGACCAGGGTTCGAGCCCATGACCATCAAATACGGAGGATGCTGAAAGTTCAGGGAATGACCACCGCATATCCCCGGAGCAATATGGCCTTAGTTGCTAATGCTCCTAAAAACCAAATAACAACATATCAGCGACGTGGTGTCACACAGATATGAGGAATGCAGAATTTTAATTTGGGGAGAACAATGTGTACAGAAAGACAGGATATAAATGGAGGAGGGGTTATGCTGTTAGTTAGGAAACAAAATCTAAGGCAGTGCATCCAGTTGACGTGGTTGGCCAGTGCAGTGTTGAGTCAGTTTGGTGTGTTATAGGCCTAATGACTCTGATGAGTATTAGAGTGGGCCAGTAAATCACAATGTCTTATTATAGGGAATTTTAAATTTCCATGTATTAAATGAAACGTGGCTTGGTCACTCACAGACTAGCAAGACTTTTGTGGATTTATTGGATGACTGTTTTCTACAGCAGCAGCATATTCGAGAGGCAACCAGATGGAGTAATATTCCTGATCTGATTATCAGCAGTGATTATTCATGCATCAAGAATCTGCAGATAAAAGAACCACTAGGTGGCAGTGATTACAGTCTACTGATGTGGGATTTACTTAGATGTAACCGTCGATCGGGGGTAAAGGGAAGGTTTTTGTTTTCATAAAGGTGGCTATGGTGGTCTCAGACTTTTTTTTTTTTTTTTTAATTATATACAGTCGGACCAACTGATGATGTTACCAGCAGCAAATTCTAAATGCTAATAGACTTTTTATACCAAATAAGAAATTTTTTTATTTCCGCAGCGGTTCTGACGTGCAAATCGATCGTCAGACCCGGGTATGGGGGCGAAAGACTAATCGAACCATCTAGTAGCTGGTTCCTTCCGAAGTTTCCCTCAGAATAGCTGGTGCTCGAGGGAATCAGTCTCATCCGGTAAAGCGAATGATTAGAGGCCTTGGGGCCGAAACGACCTCAACCTATTCTCAAACTTTAAATGGGTGAGAAGTCCGGCTTGCTTGACTCGAAGCCCGGACGAAAGGATGTGAGTGCCCAGTGGGCCACTTTTGGTAAGCAGAACTGGCGCTGTGGGATGAACCTGTTCAAAGTTTAGTCCTAAATGGATGTCAGATAAACTGATGAGATTTCCAGTAGAGAAGCAAAATATGTAGGATGCTTATAAATTATCAAGTAATACAGAAGCATACATTAGATATAAGCTAGTCTGTGTTCAAGTTACAAAGGAGGTTAGGAAAGAGAAGGCAGATTTCAAAAAATCTTCTGCAAAGGCTACAAAAAAGGAAGGAAGGGGATAAATCAGATTGGTCCACTTGATATCGATGGTTTGACTGTTGATTAAACTTGCTCAGGTAGCTGACAAACTGAATGAGTATTTTCCATCTACATTCACACATGCGGAATTCTGAAAGGAAATGGATGCCAGAAGTTTATCCAACTCACAGGAAGCTAAATGATTTGGCATTAACTGAGAGGAAAGTGGAGGAGAAATTGTTGAAGTTAAACTTAAAGGCACCTGGTCTAGATGGATCTATCCAGTTATATTAAGGAGGTGAGCAAACCCTTAGCCATAATTGAGAGAGCATCCTTGGATTCAGGGGAGGACTCCAAAGACTGTAGATGTACAAATGTATCCCCAATTCACAAAGGGAAATCAAACGGTGAAGAAGAAATGGTTAAAGAAGCAATGCAGGATTATCTAGACAAGTTCAGACGCATCATGGGTTTGTTAGGGGGAAATCATGTGTGACCAATTTGATTGTTTACTGCTATGATGTGGTCACAAAGGAACTGCTATGATGTGGTCACAAAGGTCACAAGTGCAAAAAAATAATCTTGATATCATATACTTGGATTTCAGAAAAGCTTTTGATATTGTTGCACATGAAAGACTGACTGCTATATAAATTGGAGCAGTATTCCATTACAGGAAAGTTGCTGGTATGGATAAAGAATTGGTTAAGTGCAAGAAGACAGAGTGGTAATCAGTGGACGGTGCTCTTTGTGGACTAGTGTTATTAGTGGAGTACCCCAAGGTTTAGTGTTGGGACCATTGTTTTCTCTGTTTATCAATGATATGGATGAAGGTATATCAGACTGGGACATATGAGGTATGTCCAAGTTTGCAGATGATACAAAGGTAGACAAGGTTGTTAATGACAGTAATGAAAGTATACTGCTGCAACAGGATCTAGAAAAGTTGGTGAGATGTTCTGAGAAATGGCAACTGAAGTTTAACATTGATGAATGTAAATTACTACATATGGATAGCAGTAAACCCAGAGTAATTGTACCAATCATGTGGTACTACAGTTTCTTTAGTGGAGAATGAAAAAAGACCTGGTGGTAATTGTGTAGTTAGATATGATGTTTCCTGAGCAGTGCAGACAGGCTGCCAGAACAGCTCATGGGGTCTTGTTAATGATATACAGGAACTTTGTTAGCAGGGATAAGGAGGTGATTATCCCTTTGTATAATGCAATGGTCAGGCTATACCTTGAGTACTGCATACAGGTCTGGAGGCATCATTTTAGGAAGGATGTAGAGCTGCTGAAACAAGTGCAGAGAAGGGCAATGAGATTGGTGAGGGAAGCACACGGGTGCTTTTAACAAGAAAGGCTTAAGTCCTGGGGGACTTCACTAATAACATTAGTCCACAAAGTGCACTATCCACTGATTACCACTCTGTCTTCTTGCAAGGTTTTTTTTTTTTTTTTTTTTTTTGTCAGTTGTTGGTGCATCAGCTTCTATGGCCAAATTGCACTGCCCAAGGTTTTTGCATTTTCTACTCTGATCCAAGCCCAAGTGGGGATGCGAACCTGCGACGTTTGGGTTTCCAAGCAGGCACTTTACCCACCCGTTAGCCCGGTCAGTTCTTGCAAGGTGATCTGATTGAGGTGTTTAAGGCTTTGAATGGTTTGAGCAAGCTCAGTGCTGATGAGATTCTTTCTCTTGCTCAGATTACACACTTGAGTGGGCATAAATTTAAATTGAAGACAGTTGCAGAATAAATGTGTGGAAATTTGCCTTTAGCCAGCGAGTGGCTGATTGCTAGAACAAACTTCCATCTGTCATTGTGGAAGTTGATAGCTTAAATAATTCAAGGAAGAACTGGACAAACTTTTGGAGCAATTGGATAGGTGAAATGAGATTTTATTTTACTTTAATTTTTTTATGACTGATGCTATATAAGTTTGCTTTCTTGTATCATATGCTAATATTGTTTTTAGACTAAATTGAAAACAGGAAACACTTGTTTCAATTGGACTGAAATGATAACATTTTAGTCCAATTTTTAACAACACATTCAAGAATTTCAGCCTAAAAATGCAAACAAGGTGTGAACGACGACCTAAACTTAAAAACATGTGAAATAGACCTGCTTTTTAATTGCAACACCCTATATAAAATTTGTTGAATAACCACCAGAACTCAGTTATTAACGTCTAATTAATTAGCCAGCCTTAGAAATTAAAAGCAGTAATTTTCAACCTGTTTTTTTTTCATCAAGGCACCCTTAAGTATTTTATTTTGTGGCATCCCTATTCAATTTTCTGTTAGATCCGATTCTCTCTCTCTCTCTCTCTCTCTCTCTCTCTCTCTCTCTCTCTCTCTCTCTCTCTCTCTCTCTCTCTCTCTCTCTGTGTGTGTGTGTGTGTGTGTGTGTGTGTGTGTGTGTGTGTGTGTGTGTGTGTGTGTGTGTGTACGCACACTGTATATTATTATCAGTAATTCAGTCTTGTGACTGGTCGTTGTCTCCACCCTCTTCTCTCCTGTGCCATTATTTATATATATATGTTATATGATAGTTGTTATAATAATTTTATTCCTTATATAGAGGTACCAAATGAACATCAATTATAGATCACCTCAAAATTAAAAAGATACCATACAATAGAAGGTATTTAAGCACTTGGTTTGCGTAACTTTTCAATGAAATATTTGTGACTAGCATGATTTGCAGTTCTTTTTGATATTAGGTGGAATGTTGGAGAGACGTACTCTCATTTCTTCCTCAATCGTTTGTAGTTTTTTTTTTTTTTTTTTTTTACAGTGGTAATCACAGAAAATCGTAATTTATATAGGTAAGATGTAGAAAATTCTTCCTAGTAACCAAATATATCTTCAATACACGTAAGCAACTTATCATCGAGCTTAATTCGATACACAAGTCCTGGGGCACATGTTTATGTCACGTCGCATCCCACTCGACAAGGGAGCACAGAAGGTTAACCATACAGTAATGAAACTGTTATGTTTTATAATGTGAATTGTTTGTATTTTTGTTTGGAATTGTAAATAGAATGATCAGTTGACATAAGTAAATACTGTTATTGTGGTTTATGGAACACAATAATAAGGACGTACCTTTTTATAATGAAATAAATATATAATTTAAAAAAATAAATTTAAGTAACTTAAACCATGGCACCCTTGGAATGCTGTTGCAGCATTCTGGTTGAAAACATTGCTGTTCATGTAAAATTTTATTTTATGCTGTAGTTTTATATGTATGTCTTCCATATTTATGGCATTATGTGAAAAAAAAAAAAAAAAGTGCTTGAACCCTGGCCCACTCAAAGAGCATATGCTATTGCACTCATGCTCCTGACCACTCGGCTACGTCATTTATTATCTTTTCCCCAGAAATATTGAATGGTAACTAGCATATATCAAAAACATTTTTTTATATATATATACTCTCTAAGAGATTAAATTCAATTCCTACCAATCCAAGAAACATATAGTAATTTTAATAAATTACATTTCCGTGATTTAATTTCAGTTTCACCTCCTCTATGGTGTGGAGAGTAAATTTTATGATATTTTCAATATTATTATTTCACCTAATATGATTGATAACACTTAGAATTTTTATGTTTAATATAGAAATACTTGAAATATGCTTGAAGTGTATTTCATTGTAAAACAAAAATTAAATAGTGCATATTGGAAACTTGCACCTCATAACCACAGTTAGTAGAATTTGCTACAAAATTGGTTATTGTGAGTTGTGAAATTAAATTTTGCTGCTTGTCCACTCACCTTAAATTGCTGTTTTATTTTTGTTTTCCAGGCAACACTGCATGATATGATCACAAAGAACTTAGAAAAAATCAAGAAACCTCGAACCAGCAATGCCGACACTATGTACTAATGATACTTTTCGCATAGGATCGTCTGTGACAAAATTGTATATTCTTGTTCAGAGTACGTGTTTTATCTCTGTCAGAAGATATTGTATCCATATTATTTAAAAAAAAAAAAAAAAAGTTCAGATTTTGCCAAAGCGCCTTTGTTTTAAATAATTGGGAAAAGTGGACAAACCTGGTGTTTTGGCATATTTTTATCATAGAAAATTAAATGAACTTTTGGTAATAAATTGTGTAACGCTTCTTCCATCCCAGAATCATTGTGGATTTCATTAAGTTTTAACCTTGCTTGCAGAAAGAACAGTTCCTCTGTTAAGAAAGAATAGATCATGTTATAACACAACATAGTTAACTTTTTATCTTTAAGTAATATTTATTTAAAGTTGTTTAATGATTTATTTAAACCAGACTATATCTAGAATAGTAACAAATCTATGACGAGAAATTTCTTACCTCCCCTTCCCAAATTATGAATCAACCCAATGAGTTGTTTCAGATATTTGATTGGTACCCATTCTTCTTGCTTTTATATAGAAGTTTGATAAGTATTGAAGTGGGGTTTTTGCCATGGACTATGCCCCCCCCCCCCGTTTACTATGGTTTTAGAAAGGCATTTAACATGGAATGTACATGTAAAATGGATGCAAGAAACCAGATATCCAAATGCTATCCTGGAAAGGATACCTCCAGGAAGAAGAATACCTAGGAGGACATGGATGGTGTACAGATGTGCATGACAGCCAGAGGTTTAACTGACCAAGACACCTTGAACTGCATTTTGTGGTGGAATGAAATTCCTACCAAAAAATTTCTTGTAGGCTGAGGAAATCCATTATAAATGGAAACACTCCTCTTGAAGAAGGATTATGCAGTGGTTGGCCGAAATAAAAATAGCATTAACTTAATATTTTCAGTTATTTGTCCAGGTGGTAGATGACTTTCATCAACCGGCGAAATACCACCACTTTGCTTATTGGAGGCTTGAAGTGGTGAAACCCATGTTTAGTCTCTAGAGCAAAGTTTCCGGCATCCCCCTCCCCCCATACTTTTCCTTCAACCCATGCACGGTACTAAGTACTATAGGTTTTGATACCTTTCGTGTTTGGGATTTTCATAAAAAAAAAAAAAAAAAAAATTTACTTTTTTCCATTGGTCGTTTTCTGTGTGCCCTTTGATTGCAGTAAAGTTCTGTAATTCTGAATGTGCATTATAATGCTGTTTGACAAACCTTAACCTGCCAGCAGGGGTGTGAAAAATAAGTTATTTTATTTTATTTTTTATTTCACACAAGATAATCCAGTGTCATTGAAATCTTTTAAGTTACAGTATGAAGTTTGTTGCTAACCGTACAATAATTTTACTAGTAGTAAAGCTGGGGATGAAAGGTCATAATGACACTTCCATTGCTTCATATTTTAAAGCCAAATTTTTTTCTTTGCTGAGTCAGTATTTTAGGAACTCTGAAATACTCTTTCAGAGAAGGTAGTTTCACTTAATCTTATCAGAAGTGGCACTGTAGGGGATGGTTTTAGATGTATTTATGAGGTCAACTGATTCTCTGCTAAACAGTTTACATAAAATTTACTTCACTCGTATATCTAATTGCATAATAAACTATGGAAAGATGTCTATTTCTGGACAGTGCAGACAGTCTGCCAGAATAGGTCATGGAGTCTTGTCAATGATATACAAGAATTTTGCAAGCAGGGATAAAGAGGTGATTATCTCCTTGTATAAGGCAATGGTAATGCCACACCTTCAGTACTGCATACAGGCCTGGAAGCTTCATTTTAGGAAGGATGTTAGAGCTGCTGGAACGAGTGCAGAGAGATTGGTGAGGGGAGCACAGGGGTGCTCTTAACAAAAAAAGACTTGAGTTCTGCAAATTGCAGCATCTGGAGACTAGGCACCTGCAAGGTGATCTGATTGAGGTGCATAAGGTCTTGAATGGATTTTGCAGGCTCAATTCTAATGGGATTCTTCCTCTTGCTCAGATTACAACCCTGGGTGGGGGGGGACATAAACCAAAATTGAGGAAAGAGTTGTCAAATAGATGTGTAGAAATTTTCCTTTACCCAGCAGGTAGTTGATTGCTGAAACAAACTTCCATTTGTCGTGGAAGTTGATGGCTTAAATAAATTCAAGGAAGAAGTGGACAAACTTTTGGAACAAATGAATGGATGAAATGGGAAAGTTTATTGGCTGATGCTGTATAAGCTTGATTTCTTGCATTACGTGCCTCTGCTAATGCTAATCATCTCATGGCCTATGTGGATGTAAATTACTTTGATAATAATTGGTCTGTCTTGCAGATTGGCATTCAACCACTATTTGAGTTTGTCTTCATTTCATCATGTGCCAGGTGGCGAGGATCCTGCACTTTCTAATCTTACTTTGGTGAATATGTTTTTGGGAATAACGTTATTATGAAAACTTAAATCGAATGTTTGTGGTACCATAAAAAATAAATAAAAAAAAAAAGTGGTCCTGCACTTTCTAGACTTTCCTTAAAACATATGCACTGAATGGGCAGGATTCATGGGATACTTACCTAGTAAAGAGTAGGCCCACCTTTTGCCCAGATAATGGCAGTCACATGGTGAGACATTGAATCCACTAGTTCACAAAAGCGTTCCACAGGCATTTCCATTCATGCTTGTTCCACCACTGTTCATAATTCTGTCACATCCCTGGGTGGAGGATCCAAAGCTTGAACGGCCTTTTCCAAAGATGATCCACAGGGTTCATGTCCAGTGAACAGGAAGGCCATTCCATGGTAGTAAAATCTGCGGAATGCTCTGTGAACCATGTTCTAGTCACCACGGCTCTGTGGGGAAGCACATCGTCCTGCTGGAAAAGTCCATTGCCCTGTGGGTGCACGATGACCATGAAGGAATGCAAATCATCTGCAAGGATGAACACAACCTGTGAACTGTTCAGAGATGCATCTAGACACCAGAGATCCCTTGTGCCAGTTGAACACCCCAGACCATTACCAACCATCCATCTATCTGAATAGTTCCTTGTTGACATCACGGGTGCATAGCTTTGTGCAGTTTTCACCAGATACGCACCCTCCTGTCCTCTCAAAATAACGATGTGGGACTCATCTGACCGAGAGACCCATCTCCGGTCATCCAAGGTCCAGTGCTGATGTTCTTTTGGCCAGTTGAGGTGTAGAGTCCTGTGTTGTCATGTTAGCAATGAGACTCTGTGGGTCGGCAGCTCCCATAACCTATTGTGGCTAAAAATTGCCTAATGGTCTTGGTGGAGACAATTCTGGCACCTCCCTTGTTGAAGTTGGCAATTTGTGCCACTGTTGCTCTCAGGTTGCCTGAAACAATGCGAGACACGTCAACAGCCACGTTCGTCCACCTTTCTCCACCCACGCTGTCCACAATGAATTGTTAAAGTCAGTTAACTCACATTTATCCATACTGACATCAAATTATCATCTACGTGAATACAGTGTATCTGTGTACCTGCTAAGCAGTTGGTTCGTCCACTAGTGAGAGGGGTGTCACATTGTCCAGGAATTCTGTCCTTTCAGTGTAGTCAACAAAATAAGTAGAAAAAAGTGTAGGACCACTTTTTTTTTTTGATAGTACTACAAACTGAACAAAATAACATTACAAAAACATTTCTGTTTGTGCTGCCATTGAAAAAAAGTGGTTACCTTTTAAATATCTAAAAGATTAGGTAGGTTGATATTTCTTTTATTCAATGTTATTCACATTTTTGTGCATTCTTTAAAATGATCACCCTGCACTATATTTGACCAGTGGGAGAAAAACAAATTCATTAAAAAATTTGTAAGTGGCTGCTTTATAAACCTATAAATGTTGGGGTATGAATATTAATTTGCATAACCAGTTAATATGATATTATTTTTTATATATGTTATTTGCATTTGATATCTATAATGCTTGTATATTATTGACTGGTTAGGTGGGTGGATGAGTCAATTTTATAAATCTGTGTGCAGCTGTATTATATGCTTCTAAACACTGCCCCAAAAAACACATCATATATACTGAAAGGATGGAATTTATAGGATACCTGGTTCCTGGGCAATTCAGCACTGTCATCCCCGCCCACTGCTTGGCAGGTATCCACTAGTGGACAATTCCACTGCTTGGCAGGTATATAGGTACACTGCATTCACGTAGATGGTAATTCAATGTTAGTATGGATGAACGTGAGTTGACCGACTTTGTAAGAGTCGTAAGGGTGGTGGGTGCCCAATGCATCAGTCACCATTACAGAGGTGGTACAGAAATTGCACTATCCTCGTTCAAGAGTATCAGGAATACGCTATTTCCGGAATAACATCTCATCGTAGGCAGAGAAAAGTGGTTGATGAACGTGGCCATTGACGTCTGTCTCGCATTGTTTCAGTCAACAGTGGCATAAATCACCACTGACTTCAACAAGGTAGGTGCCAGAAATGTCTCCACCATGACTATCAGGTGATCACTAGCCACAATAGGTTATGGGAGCTGACACGCTTCTTGATTAGACCAAGGTTCGAGCCCGTCACCACCAAATATGGAGGATTCGGAAAGGTCAGGGAATGACCGGAGCAATATGGCCTTAGTTGCTAATGCTCCTAAAAACCAAATAACAACTGGACCTTGAATGATTAGAGACGGGTCTTGTTTCCAGTTATTTTGAGCAGTATCTTGTGGAAACTGCACAAAGCTATGCACCCATGTCAGGAGGGAACTGTTCGGCCAGCTGGACGGTCAGTAATATTCTAGGGCGTGTTCATGTGTCACACGGGACCTGTGCTACTTCTAGCTGCATCTGTGGTCCAGGTTATGTCCATCTTTGCAGACCATCTGTATCCCTTCATAGTCGTGAAGTGTGATTGGTGAGGGGACAATGGACTGGTCCAGCAGTACAGTGCGATTCCCCACAAAGCTGTGTTGACTAAACATAATTTGAAGAGCATTCTGTAGATTTTACCACCATGGAATGGCCACCCTGTTCAGACATGAACCCTGGACCATCTTTGGGAAGATTTGGATTCTCCACCCAGGAATGTGATGGAATTATGGACAGCGTTTTAGCAAGTATGGATGGAAATACCTGTGGAACGAATTCGTGAACTCAATGCCTCACTGTGTGACTGCCCTTATCTGGCGAAAGGTGAGCCTACCTGTTACACTAGGTAGGTATCCCATGATTTCTGTCCACTCAGGGTATGGTATAATGGACTTTGTACTGATGTCTACAAGAGCGTTATTTTTGTCATCCTGAATGGCTTCCAAATCGTAATGGGAATTTATGATATATCTGCATTATATCTCCCTGTTGGGCTTTTGGCCATTACTCACTATGCTCAAAATAGATTCGTGGACAGCCCAGTGTATATAAGCATCATCCTCTCCACACTGCAAGGAAAATCTCTGATTCCAATCTGGTCAATGATATGAGGAATATTTATGGGCTTTTTTTTTTCTCTCACATTGTTGAGTTCTCAAGAAAGGTTTCATGTTTTTTTTTTTTTTTTTTTTCCTTCCATTCTGTAAGCTGGTGTTTTGTCCAGAAAACAGGCAGAACAACCAGAGTTCAGAGAATTTAAATAGTATATACTGGAGATTGATAAATTAATGGAAACATCTGATATGAAATTGTTTTTGTAATGGTACTGTGGCAAATTAATGAACATGCAGTGATGATTTCTATGGTGTTTTTCACATGGCTCAGGATGGTCATCCAGAAAATCGACCACAGAACACATGCAATTTACATACAATACAGAGAACAGGGATTTACAGCCAATATGGCCATAGTTGCTGATACCCCTAAAACATTACAACAGCAGTGAAGATTTTTTTTTATTCTTGCAAGTAGTTCTTTGGAGGAGAGACAAAGGCTAACGTTTATTTAGAAAAAATAAATAAAGCAAAAATGACCGACGTCTGATTTCTAAATGGGGGATTTTAACTTTCCAGATATTGACAGGAACTTGTGGGTTGCACACTAGCAAGACTTTTTCAGATTTATTTGATGACTATTTTCACAGCATTATATTTGAGAGGCAACCAGAGGGAATGATACTCTTGATCTGATTATCAGCAGTCATTATTCTTGCATTAAGAATTTGCAGATAAAGGAACCACTGGTTGACAGTGATCACAATGCACTGATATGGGGAATTACTTAAAGATATAACTGCCATCAAGCTAAAGCGAAGGGCTTTTGCTTTCGTAAAGGTGATACAGTGGGAACAACCAACATTGAATTCCAAATGGGAAGCCTTCGGGGATTTAATCTTGGAGAGTACCAGGCTTTTCATTCCAACTAAGAAATACTGTTCAAGTTTCAGGCGTAATGGATGTCGGATGAATTAATGTGGCTCGTGGCAGAGAAGAAAAATGTATGGGATGCATATAAATTATCAGGTGACACAAGCCTATGGCAGATATAAGCTTGTTTGTAATCAAGGAGGTTAAGCAGGCGAAGGCAGATTACGAGAAATCTTTGGCAATGGATGCAAAGAGCTTTGCATCCATTGCCAAAGCCCTTCCATTGCCCTTTACTTATGTAAACTCTAGAGAAAGGGATGAATCAGATTGGGCCACTTCACAGATGGGTTGACTATTGATCATGCTCAGGTAACTGATAAACTGAGTATTTTGCATCTACATCCATGCATGAGAAGCTATTCAATGAGAGGGAATGCCAGAAGTTTATCAAAGTTAAACATAACGAAGGCACCTAGGGTTGACAGGATCTATCCAGTTATATTAAAGGAGGAAAGCAAACCTTTAATCATAATTATGAGAGCTTCCTTGGACATGGGGCAGGTCTCCGTGGACTGGAGGTGTGCAAATGTATCGCCAATTCACAAAGGATGTTCAAAAGGTGACACAACTAACTATAGACCTGTTAGTTTAACTTGTGTTCCAGGGAAAACAATGGAGTCACTGGTTAAAGAAGCATTGCAGGATCATGGTTGGCACAGTTTTAATGACAGTATGCTACTCCAACTGGATCTAGACAAGGGCAAATGGGCTTGAGAAGTGGCAACTGAAGTTTAACATTGAGAAATGCAAAGTACTGTGTATGCATAGCAATAACCCAAGAGAGACACACCAACTGTATAGTACTACACTCAGAAAAGTGGGAAAGGCCTGGGGGTAATTCTGCAGTCAAATATGAAGTTTGCTGAGCAGTGCAGATGGGCTGTGAGGGCAGGTCATGGAGTCTTGTCAATGATGTAGGAATTTTTCTACAAGGATTGATTACAAGGCAATGGTCAGGCCATGCCTAGAGTACTGTGTACAGGTCTGGAGCCCTCATTTTAGGAAGGATGTAGGATTGCTAAAACGAGTACAAAGAAGGGGAACAAAGGGGTGCTCTTACCAAGAAAGGCTTAAGTTCTGCAAATTGCAGCACCTGGAGAGTAGACACCTGCAAGGTGTCTACTCTCCAGATTGAGGTGTATAAGGCCTTGAATGTGTTGAGCAAGCTGAATGCTGATGGATTCTTCCTCTTGCTCAGATTAAGAAACTGAGGAGGCATAGATTCAAATTGAGGAAAGACAGTTGAACAGATGAGCGGAAATTTGCATTTAGCCAGTGGGTGGTCGATTGGTGGAATAGACTTCCATCTTTTGTTGTGGAAACTAAAAGCCTAAATAAATTTAAGGCTCAGCTGGACGCATTTTGAATGAATGGAGGGGGGGGGTAGGCTGATGCTGCACATAAGCTTGGTTTCTGGCATCGTATGCCTTTGCTAATGCTAATTTTTAATGCACTTCCATCGGTAACCAAAACTGCTCATTCATTTAATTTATTCAAAGCAACTAGAAAGTGATGTCTGCATTCACCAAGTATGGAAAAACAATCTGATACCAGGAATTGTGACAGGAAATCGAAGCTTACTAAAAGAGTATGCCAACAACTGAAAAAATTAACTGCAGAACTTATTGTGATTCTCAACAATCCAGTTTGTAGAAAAACAGTTCTTAGAATTTCATAAAACTAAATTTATAGCACAGCTGTTAATGCCAAGCCACTCGTTACAGTTTGCAATGCTGGACAGAGTATGCAACAGTGTAAAGAGCATAAACACTTGATGAAACATTTCAAACGAATAATCGTTCACACATTTTCCAAAATCAAGTAGAGTTTACTTTTGGAAAATGCCAAAAGGCACATCATCCTGACTCTTGTGCTAACTGGCAAATTTGGAGGAGCATCAACAATGATTTAGGTAGTAATATCTTGCTGTTCTTAGGGTCCTACCATCACCCTGAAAGGGTGAATTCTTAATGACTAGGTTAATCCCATGGTGCAAATATTTTTTTCCCAAAAATGATGCCATGTTTCTAGATGATATTGCTTCGATACACAAAGCCAGGTGTGTCCAATCTGGTTCGAGGAACATTAAACCGATGATAAGCATCTCCCATGGCCTGCACAATCACCAGACTATATTTTTAAAATATCTATAACATTTATTATTGAGCCATTGTGGACATATTTCGAGAGAGGAGAAGGTGATTTCTTCCACCTTCATCACTCAAGGAGATTCAAACGTTTCTCCATGAAGAATGAACAACCATTCGACTTAAGAGAGTTCAAAATTTGTTTGAATTGATTGCACGTAGAATACCCGTGTTTTAAAAGCAAATGGTGGCTCAAGACCATATTACTTATATGGTTATGTGACTTATCAAGGTGTTTTCATTATAATGTCCATTCCCTGTACAGCTCAATATATAAAAAAAAAATTGTCATAGGACTCCGAAACCAACTCATCTTCCAGTGTGTAATATGCCACAAATTGCGTGTGTTATCTGGTCGAGTTGCCTGTTTTGCTGGACGTAAAATTCGAGTTTCCGGGGAAAGCACATGACTGTCCACGTGTCAAACCGACTAACTCAGCCAGGAAGTGAACAAAGCCCGTAAAAGTTACTCGCATCATTCGAATCTGGGCCTTTTCCACACGGTATGGAGAGCACAGTTATAACTATGCTATATGCACGGACTATGACTACTGCACGAGTAGCACAGCGCCCTCCCACACCAGGTGGGAAAGGCTCGGGTAAGAATCCCATCGTTGGTGCCAGGAAATTTTAATGGACTTTTTTCACTCCGTGGCTGAGTTCGTCGGTCTCAGGCGTAGGCAGCAAAGTTTTCCCGTCCAGCAAATAGGAGGATTGACCAGAGAACACATGCAATTTATAGCCACAATACATATATGGGAGAAATTCTAGGTGATCCTAAAATATAATTGTTTTTTGTATGGCACAATATAGTCTGAGTCGCAAATGAACTAAAAAACGTGCAATAACAGGAACAACGGCGAAAATGGTTTCCATAACTATATTATTAAATGTCTGCCTTCCTCGCCTTACCTAACAATGCTACCAAGCAGGAGCGGATTAAGGTCGGTTGTGGCCCCGGGCGCAGAAGAAAATATTGGGCCCCTTAAAAAAAAGAGACAGGGAAAATAAAAATATATGTTAACCATTTTTTTTTCAATAAATAAAAAATATTATGTACTATTAATGTTTTATTTCCAATAAAATTTAAATATAATATAATTAATAATAGCATAATAATCAGAAAGTTTTGAACTAATATGTTCAACTAATTTGTTGGGATTTTGCGTGGGCCCTTCAGAAGTCAGGCTGCGCCCGCCGTTAAATCCGCCTCTGCTACCAAGGTGATCAGATGTATAAGGAACTCCTTGGTAGCCCTAACACAATAACCATAATGGAATATCCAGCTGCTGGAACCAGATATATCACAATGAACTCCAAGGATGGAAGTCTCTAATCTGGCGAACTTCATCACGACCCGACCTCGACTCTTGCTAGCGTGATTATTCCAGACGGGATACATTGCAGACAGTTGCCTCGGAGACTGGGTTCTTCCACCTGGGGACACTGACGGATATGAAAAATGCTAAAATCCCTGAGTGGGATGAATAGGTCAGTGACCTGCACTCCTAATTCCCTTTGGGGTGGGACATCTACTTGCTGGTCTAGCATGCCAGGTGGAAGACATTCCGATGCTGGACCCTATCTAATTTTTACACTTAGGCAATTTTACTCTCTCCGTTCTAGAGGGTATCCCACCTACTATAGATTTTTCCTAGCTCCTACTCGCCTCGGGGAATTTCTTTTTGTCTCCCTTTTGCCTTTACCCTTGATTCTGGTTTTTCCACTGTGTCCATCCTTCTCCTAATTTGGGGCTTTCCCCTGTTTCTGCCTACAGCAATCCCAGCAGATATCACTATCTGCTCATACCATGGACGGATCTTTGGTGATCGTGTGCCTCCCAGTAAATAAGAGGCCGGATGAACAACAGATAAAACACCAACCCATTGACAGTACCCAAAGTTACTTGCGCTCATCTGGCTTTTCAGAGTCACGCCTCTTTGCAATGCACCTAAGTGCCCTATTGTGGAAACCATTGCCACTGCCTTACATACTATTGTCCACTATGAATGCCTGAGTAGGTAGCATAGTGATTATAATCACTGTCCTTCCCACACCTTGTAAATTCTCTGGTTCGAATGCCGCCAATCACGGGGGAAACTTTTATGGGCTTTTTTCACTCTGTGACTGAGTTAGTTGGTCACAGGCTTAGATAGTATGGTATTCCCATCTACCCGAAAATTTATCTTCTAACTCATTATGGACATTTTAAACATAGGTTCATAAATTCGTTCTCGAGTAGCCCAAATATGAGAGTTTTAAATGCTACTAAACGCCATTCAAGCCTCTAGTCAACTCCATACACAAACATAGCAGTATAAAAACGTTCTCAAAAATCTATAACAGCCTAGATCATAGACTGTTATAGATCTTTCGACTAAGTATTGTAGCCAGGACTCGGCCACAAGTATGTTTAATCGGTTCTGTCGAACAGGACACTGCGCTCAAATGGTCTAAATAATAATATCATCCGCGTATTTTCCGCATTTCTGTCAACAAGCCTACTGCCGCCTTATCCACATTATCGTCACTCCAAGACCGTTTGTGTGAGTCGCCTTGAGAATTGCTAGAAGCAGAGCGTATACTTCATTCTCAATGTGTTTCATTTGACATCGAACATAGACTAACTTCACTATCAGTTAATTCCATTGAAAATAACAGCAAAAAAATTGGTTATGCCGACATAATTAATGACTTTGCAGCCAAAAGGGCTAGAAATATTTTGTAATTATCTAAACAATATTTGTGTGCAATAATTGCTTTTATAATATGTAAATGTCTGATTATTGGTTCCTATTATTATTTATTCATGTTCTTGTTTTTATGAGATGACTGTAATTGTTAAAGAATTAATGATAAATTAAAGAATTAAATAATAAAGAGTTAAATTAGAATTAAAAGAGTTAATTACTGTATTAAATATTATTCCTATTTAAAATTTTTGTTCAGTATAATATAAAATTATGTATTCCTTAATTACTGCAAAATTTGATAAAATAAAATAAAATAAAATAAAATAAAACAAAAACTCCCTGTAAAATTTCGAGCACATAATTCTTGAACAGGTTTCCACAAATTTTGGGGCCAGCCCTGACTGTAGAAACTGCAGCGCGCCACAGAAATTGCCGCAGCAACACTAACGACGTTGCCAGTTTGCGGTAGCTATACGGCATTTAGCCAGCTTCGGTATACTGTATTTTCATTTCGTACTTCAGTCAATTTCCGTAACCAAACTGTACATAATCGTAATTATATTAAGGTTAGGGTAATGAATTTTGCATAAGGAGAAGCCAGCAATTCAAAAATGTACCCGTATAGCCACTTCAGCTTGCCAATGCTGCAGGGCACTACAGATTTTGCCACAACCCGGTTTGCCGGTTTACCTTCCACAGAATTTCATAACCCCCCCCCCTTCCTCGTGGATGAAACATCACCGACTTTGTTCATTTGGAAGAATAGACCACCTGTCAACGACATAGTTCATGCTCTCCAGCATGCTGCTGCCTCAGAAGAGCTTCGAAGTCTGCCTTATTCACGCTTAGACACTTTTATTCTCTCTCTCTCTCTCCCCCCCCAACTTAGTGGCCAGATGAACAACACATAACTTAAGGTACCCCACATAACTCAGGCTCCTTGGCTTTGCAGAGTCTTATATATTCCCAACGCCACTAAGTGCGGTTCTGTGGGAACCACAGGCACCGCCTAATAAACACACTCTGTCCACTATTCATTCCCACCGCATCAATGAAATCTCACTCCCTTCTTTCGAAAACACTATGCGAATATTTTATTAATATTCGCAAAATATGACTGTTCCTTAAGTACATGCAAAAAAAAAAAAAAAGACAGCATTTCGCCAAGTTGTCAACGAAGCATTGCAAGCACTTTGTGGACGTTGACTATCCGTATATTTATATGTGAGGACTGAAAAAAAAATATTGGATAAGCTGTCCCCACCGTAGCCGCTGTCTGTGGATATTTATATTATTTTTTAAGGTTTATTATTTCTCACAGCTATGCTGGTCAAAAAGATGTTTGCTTATGGGTTGTCATGGTGAAGAGTTACTCACCTCAAACCAAACTATTTTATTAGGGTCACCCTGTAATTTTTTACATATACCCATGTGTATTGTGTATGTAAATTGCGCATATTGTCTGGTCAATTTGCTTGTTTTGCTGGACGAAAAAACCCCAGTTTCTAGGGAGGAAAATCATTGCTATCTACGCCTGAGACCGACTAACTCAGCCACAGAGTGAAAAAGCCCATTGAAGTTCCTTGCATTATCTACGGGATTCGAACCCGGCCTTTTCCACCCGGAGTAGGGAGGATGGGGATGATACCACTGCGATACCTGCACAAACATTTTCTCATTTCATGTCGACATGTATAGTATCTTATGTAAGGCGGCTCCCAAACGCTAGTACAACTCTGCCATGGTACACTGTGATGTTACAAAAACTCTGCAGAAAGGCCAGAAATGTGTGTACTGCTATGTTTGTGCCATGTATGTGTTTGTTTAGTTGTTTCTGGCCGCTTTGCTATCAGGAACCAACAAGCACCCGGGTGGTGCGTCCTGATACCCGTTTACGCCGCGAGGAGGCGGGCCACAACTGAGCGCGATCCGCAGCAAACCTCGAGTGTTACGTACTGAATGTCGAAATCATTCAAAATATGAGCAAACAACTTTAATTTTAACAATAAATTTTTAAAAAATAATAAAAAAATTAAAGATAAAAATAAGTAAAAAAAATAAAAATAAAATTCAGTAAAAATAAAGATAAGTTAATAAAATGGGAAAAATAATAATTAAAAAAAAAATCATCCTGCACCAGTGTAAGGATGTGGGCCCCGCCTCAGGACGAGCCTGAGGTTAACAGGAAATAGAAATCAAGAAGACACAGTGATGTCATTCGGCGTCGTACACATTTGTTAACCAACTGTCCAATTTGAAGATGGTAGTGAAGATGGTACTTGAGCTAAAAAAATGGTGGTAGGGACGATAGTGGTGGTATCACGAGATGGCGATGATAAAGATGCTGGTCAAGACTGGTGGTAGAGCTGGAATAGGAGTAGTTCCTGAAATTGGGGCACTACTGATGATTTGTCCACGTCTTTTTTTTTTTTTTTTTTTTTGGCTGATGCTGCATAAGCTTGCTTTCTTGCATCATATGCCTCTACTAATGCTAATGTCTGGCAAAGTCTTTATGTGCAAAATCTTGTAGAAGATGAAATTTTCTTTGGAGTCCAAGAGAGAAGACTCATTGCCTGTGGAGAATGGTTGACACAGAGTAGACAGAGGCCGACGAAGATCCAAGTAATATGGACAGGTGAAATGAACATGCTGCTGGTCTTCTGGGCTGCCACAGTTAGAGAGGGGAGAATCAAACAGATTAAACATAGCAAGTTTAGCACGAAGGGAACCATGACCAGTTAGAAAGAGGACCATTTTAGAATAGACATTTCTAAGGCAAAGGACACGGAATAAATTTTCTTGTGACCATACCTTTTGAAGAAGAAAACCATCGATCTTGCCAGAGTTGAACCAGGTGGTTCCAGCAACGAGTTTTTTCGGTCTTAGGATCGCAGTGGATATTAACAGTGAAGTAAACTGGAATGGCATGTCTAAGATAATAGCAAAAATCTCGATAAGCGATTTGGAGATCCAGAGGTAGGCAACCGTTTAAAACTTGGAGCACAGCTGTCGAGACAGCACGACATTTTCCATTTATTTACACACAATTTTATGTACATTCTCATGATATAAACAATTTATATACAAGATTATATACAGTTTTATAGACATTATCATATATATATATATATCCATTCTATATAATGGTAATCAAGGTACTGTGTGTGTGTTTTATTATCGAGGTGGCTCCTAGGCCTTAGCCCATCTCCACCTTTGTACTCTGTTATGGTGCAGAAACTCTGCATAATGGGCCTTAAAAGTCAGTGTATGTGTGTTGTTTTGTTTGTGTCAGGCTATTATGCCACCAAGGTGCAGCCAACGTATGGGCAGCTGCTGCCCGGTGCCCATCCCTTGCACCGGGCCTGGGTCAACAGTCCTCCTGTACCGGTGTTATTACCACCGAAAATCTCACACCTGCCAGAGGGAGTGCAATACTGGCGAGTGCCTGCAATCCCGCTCCCAGGTTGCCCTTACCAAGGCTAGGAGGATGTACTAGCAAAACAATTGTAACAATTATATTAACATATATACATGATTTCCTAGTCTTAGTCTTTTTCACCACAGTTCAATAATTCTCAGTACATTTTCTTATTTTCAAATGAAGTCACAAGTTGAACTGTCCAGTTTGATTTCAATTAATAAAGAAGTCAGTTCCAGTAGTCTTCCCTGGTTGGAAGTCGCAGATCGGATGCTTCGATAGAACTCTAATGGGAGAATATACAGGGACTGTCGGGCGTTAACAGGATTCTCATAAGAATGTTGATTGATTCTGGTGCGTGATACCTGAAATTAAAAACTAAGGAACTAGATGGAAACATAGTTTACAAGCATAACTTCTTCTGAAACTTTTGGAGTTATACCTTGTGTGGTCTTAAGTGACATCTAGATCTGTGACCATATAGATATGAACTACATTTTCTTACCTATGGACTGTCATTGGAATTCCAAATCATACACAAGTTAGGACTCTCGGGAAAAAGAATAATTAGAAGTCTTCAGCAACTAGAAGAGAACCAACTGAAGAAGAGTTTTAAGACATGCTGGCACAGAACGGAGAAGACCACTGGGACTTTAATAATTCATCTGTACATCCTTCATCTAATTTCCTCCTAGGTGAAGGGATATTATTTCTAGTCTTCTTTTAAAAACAGTCACTGAAAATGTTTGTAAAGCATTAAAATTCCTACAGCTTTCTACCAATGTCTTCTGTCAGATCACATACACTGCTAAACAACTCTAAACGTGCCTGAAGATACTGTGGGCAGTCAAATAAAACATGAGACCAAGTTTCCACACCCCCACAAGTGCAAAGGTCTGGCTCAAGTCCACGTTCATGTAACTTGGCTCTGAGGGATCCATATCCCGTTAATAAGTACGTTGTATTCATCGAAGGAGCAAACCAAGGATTTATTTCCTTGGCGGCAGTAAAGTCCATTTTGGTTATAAATTGCCTCGTAACAGTTTCATGTTCGCTGGCATTCCACTGATCCTGCCACACAGATGTCAGATGTTCCCACAATCTTTTCTTTTCTTGTTTGACTCGTTCACTGGATCAGATGTTATTCCCATTAGTTCCGAAGCCAAACCTTTTCTAAGCGGACCTGTCTTCCCCTTGAATACGATATACAGATCTAGGGGAATGGTTCCGGCTAAGACTTGTAATGCATTCTTTAATACAGTTCTAGGGGAATTTAAAACAGACAATAACATGGATCTTTGAAGAGAAATAAGTTTCATTTTCATTTTAACCGTTATGACTCTGTGATACCAAATGGTTGCAGCATATGAAACTATTGGCAGAAATATTGTTTTATAATACAAAAACAAGATTCTGTTACTAAGTCCCCATTCTTTCCTTGATATTCTTATTATTGAGGCAGTAAAATTCCTTATTTTATCTCTAAGTTTACATACATGTGGCAGAAAGCTTAATTTATCATCGATTAGGATGCCTAAATATTTGTTTTGGGATACATATAGGATTTGAGAGTCTACCAAGATCTTAGGAGGTCGATTATAGTTAAAATAAGCTTTGAAGGTCATAAATTTGGTCTTTGTTGGTGATATTTTTAGTTTGTTAAGTTTGGTCTATACAAATAGATCATTTAATATAATTTGCATTTTTTCCTCGAGTATCCTCCTCGAACGGCCCTCTACAGCAATTACTAAGTCGTCGGCGTGAGCGATTTTCATAGCCTCCTCGTGGTATTTCGTCATCCACTGATCTAAGACTGCGTTCCAGAGGAGAGGCCCCAGTACCGCCCCCTGAGGGCATCCCCTGGAAACGGTAACTGAATACACTAGGTGTTTAGCACAAATTCTGATGGATCTGTCTTGGAAGTAGGACCTGATGATTCTACAAGTATAGTTGTCACATCTTCCCAAGCTCAGTGCCACAAGGGCACTCTCCCACCATACCGTGTCAAAAGCCCCCTCAAAGTCAATAAACACTGCCAACACGTACTTAGCTTGGGAGTTTTCTACATAGTTCTTTTGTTGTTTGGTTTTTAGGAGCATTAGCAACTAAGGCCATATTGCTCCGAGAAATGCGATGGTCATTCCCTGACCTTTCCGCATCCTCCGTATTTGGTGGTGACAGGCTCGAACCCCGGTCTAATCAAGAAGCGTGTGCTATGCACTGCTGCTCCTTCCCACCTAGCTACAGAGGCGCCTACATAGTTCTTGAGGGTGGCAATGGCTTCTTCTGTTGAAGAAACTTTTTTAAACCCGAACTCATTAATTTAACATAGATGGTTATCCTGTAACGTTTTTTGTATTCTTGGAAAGAGCAGCCTTTCAAAAAGTTTCCCCAAGTGTGCCAATAGGGAGATTGGTCTGTATGGCCTGGGATTAGATGTCGACTTCCCAGGCTTATGTAAAACTTTAAATAGGACAATCTTCCACAGTCTTGGAAAAATTCCCTCGTTATAACACTTGTTCATGAGATTGAGGAGGATATTGGGAAATAGGTCATAAAATTTGACTATTGTCTGGTTTTCTATCAGATCCATCCCTGGACATTTTTTACTGTTTAGTTTGGAAACAGCTGTTCCTATTTCAACAAGAGTAAAAGGATTGACGTCACATGTTCCAATATATTGTTGATTGTCTCTCCTAATTTCTGCTTGTTCGGGAGAATCATCCTCTGGATTGTCTTGAGGAAAAAGCTTATTTACAATAGTACCAACAGTAGAGTACCAGTCGGTAGTTTCTTGTCCGTCCACTATAACAGTGTTTGTATATGTCTCCGGAGATTAACTTGTTCCTGGAAATCTTGTACACTAGACCCCACGGTTCGGTGTTTCCCGTGTTATGAACAAAGTTTTGCCAACATTCAATTTTTGCATCTGCGACGGCTTTATATAGCCTTTTCCTTAGATCATTGTATTGTTGTTTCAGTCTCTGGACATCGGTGTCTGTCCCAGGTGCCTGTTTCGTTGGTAAGTTTTCCTAGCATTCATGGTTTGGGTTCTTAATGGAGTAAGTTCCAAAGTCCACCAGGGGAAGATGGGCGTCTGGATTGTTTACGTTTAGCAGAGTAGCTCATAGCAAGGAATAAGTGTGACTAAACATAGTTTGAATATTCTATGGCAGATAAGGAATTTAAAGTAGAAGCCACCTCAGGACGAAAGAACAAATTTAGAAAATTCTTAAACTTGTCACATTTAATTTTTTCCATGGAATATCTTCTCAAGTCCGCCAGCTCTAGATCCGCATTTCTAACTGTGGGTTTGATACTGAATACTATAGCGTTATGATCACTGTTAATAAGTGATGGTAGAAAATTCCAATTAGTTATCTGCCCGTCCAGTTTAACAGAGGTGATAGTTGCATCAATGTTTGATGTTCCATTTAAGGACGAGAATGTGTAAGGTCTGTTTGGCAAATTTTGAACTACTGAATTGTAGGACAATATTAAATCTTCCACAGCAGAGCCTCTATTGTCTGAAATTCTGCTGTGCCAAAAAGATGATTTGGCATTTAAATCAGCGCATATAATTAAATTCCCTGAAGCAAGTTTTGTGCATATACGATCCAGCTGATGTAAGGACGTTTGAATATCTGCTGACCGAGGGCAATACAGAGAAACTAGATGAAAAGTAATAATTGGAGACGAGATCAAAAGACAAGTTACAGTGTCTGTACACTCTCCCGAGATGGTTGTCACTACTAATTCATGATTGCATATTGCTATTGCAGTTTTAGGGCGAGTTTCTTTAGAATGAACAATTCTGAGGGATAACGGGAATCCCATAACCCTGTGAATCAAGCCCTCTGCTTGAGTCGAATAACAAGGTTCTTGAAAACATATAAGATCATAATTATTTTCAATCATCGCCACTCTTACTTCATCCATGACCACTCGTGAACGCTGGCAGTTTATTTGCAATATTTTTATACCCTCAAAATTCACACCCACAACGTTAGAAAAATTTGTAGTGGCCGTATTATTCATTATGAGTTTTTTGGTTTACTAGTTCAACAGCTCTTTTATACTCAGGACAGTTATTGTCTCGGACTGAATGCTGACAATCTCTGTTGCGTCTTTTAAAATTGACACACCGAGGGGGTTCTTTCCTGTGTGTGCATTCAGCAAACACATATCCACCGCCTCCACAGTGGCCCTAAGACGCGGTCTTATGTGTGCAATTTATAGCTGAATGGCCATAGGCCAGACAACGGAAACATTTTGTAACCACTGTGAAACGACGGAATTTATGTGAAGGGAAGCCAAGAAAGATAGGATCATTCTGTATTAAGCGTTTAAAAATTTGGGGGGTGAATCCGATTACCCAGTTTGTTATTTTATTTCCAGAGCCTCAACTAAATCTGAACGTTGTACCTTTTTTAATTTCCTCTGGTTGAAACCCATGATCTTTTAGGTTCTTTATAAACAAATCTTCTAATATGTCCTCCCTTGTATATTCTTTCGGCACACGTAAATTAAAACCGTTAGGTCTAGTAACCGTGGTTTGTCCATAGACAAACCTGCATTTGTTAGCTGTGTGATTTTGCTAATTTTATTTGCATCCATGGGATTAGTAGTTTCAATTAAGAGACCTTTGTTTCTTATTAACCTCATATTTTTGATTTTAATATCTCGATGTTCTTTTTTGAACACCTCTGTCACTTTAATTCTAATATCCTGACTGGATGAAATTTCAGAATCGGCATTCGGTCTCAATATAATGATGTTTTTAGGGTCATTAAATTTATTTTTTTGATGGGGGAATAACACCTTCGTCCAAAGGAAGTTGAGAAAAATTATGTTGTAATTGTTCATCTTCTCCTCTAGGTTTATATACAATATTTTCAGTACGTTGAATGCCTGCTGCAGCAGCAGTTGATCCTCTAACTGCTTCAACAAAGGTATGCTGTTTGGGTTGGTCCTTGATTAGATGGTGAAAAATCTCAGTGCGTATTTGTAATTCTGAGGTTTTTACTTTCAATCGTTCATTGTCGATCAATGATGCATTCGTAAGTGACTCCAGGTCTGACCACAAACGATGTATATAGTTTGAGGCTTCCTTCGTGACTTTGCTGCTATCTGCAGATAAAAATTCTCCGAGTGCGTGTTTAATGTTGGTCATTGTTGAAAGTACCACCGAGGTATCTAAAGACTCCGCAAGGTCCAATCATGCAAAATTCGTGCAAAATACATCATTCAGTGAATGATGTATTTTGCACGAATTCTTGTACATTAGCGAAAGCGTTGGCAACTGTGTCTTTGCTTTGATCTTTGTTTTGATTTGGATTTTTATCCAGGTCAGAACTGGGATCAGAAGCAGATGAAATAGATTTATCATCTGCCGAATTATCCTGATCACTTCTTGTTATTTTTAATATTATGGGATGTTTTTCCCCAGCTGATTTAGTAGGCTTATATGCAATCGACGAAGACAAGTACCCATCAGAATCAAACAGAGATGATACACTAGAATCCATAGTGTGGTGTTGATGAATGAAACAGTACACACAAAATATATAATTCAAAATAATATTCCAGTCTTCCCTGAAATTAAAATATTTTGTATCACTCCAATTTGAATTTATCTTCTTTCAAGTTATTCTTCTGGTCTGGATCCTTGTATTCAAATTACTTACCAAGAATAACAATATATAAAGTTTTTATATACTGGAAAACTATGGTCTCTCTAACCAGCTGGCGCGACATAGTGTTAGGGTCAGGCGCCACCTGTGATTTCTCACATCTGCGACAGGTAGCACTCATCATTAAGAGCATAGATAGTTTTTGGATAGAGGAGAGTTTCTTTTGGAGCAATCTTCTTAGTGTACCAAAACCAGGCGCCAGTGCCATAGGTACAAACCGGAACAAACACCACTTTGTACAAAAGACGAAGGGTATGATGGTTAATACCCCAGGATTGATGCAAAAGACGGACAAGCATAGATGTATACTTGGCTATTTTATCATGAAGGTGCAAGATGTGTTTCTAAAAGTTTAACTTGCGATCTAGAATAATACCCAAAAATTTATGCGAGTCAACCATGGAGAGAGAACGACCAAAAAGTTTAACAATCGGAGGGCTGAAAATGTTAAGGTTGCCCTTAAGATAAAGAAGCTTAGTCTTGTTAGGAGAAATGGTAAGTTTATTAATAGCGGACCAAGAGCACAGATCATTCATAATGCTACTGGCAGTACTTTCCAAAGAAGCACGAGAATTACCAAGGACAAGAAGGGTTAGATCATCGGCATATGCTATCTTAGAAGCATCGGGAGTTGAACGAAGCCACTCATCTAGAAAGAAATCTCAGACGAGTCGACCAAGCACCGAACCTTGTGGGCATCCTCGAGAGACAGAACAACTAAGTTGCTGAGTTCCAGAAATGACTTGTACAGAACGGTGGAGAAAGTAGTTGCAGGCTAAGTTGTAGAGTTGTGAGGAGCATCGAGCAGCCCAGAGGCGAGCAAAGAAGCTGTCCCACCAAAGGGAGTCAAAGGCTGCAGAGGAATCTACGAAAATAGCCATAGCATATTTAAAAGTGCAGTTGTTTACTCTGGAGAGAAGTACAACCAAGGCCTCCTCAGTTCCACAGCCTGTACGAAAGCCAAACTGGTCAGAGGACTTTAATGAGCTTCAGTAAATAGACAATCTAGACGGGCAGCAATAAGTCGCTCAAGAGTTTTACCCAAGTTGGACAATAACGCAATAGGACAA